>NC_090651.1:175594334-175796834 GCF_040937935.1 Hyperolius riggenbachi | reverse complement strand
AATAGTTTAGTATTCTTACTATTGTGCGTGGGGGATAGAAATATGCCATCCACCCGACAGATATACATGTGTATCTGCGCTTGTGTACATGCACACATACACATGTTCATATATTCCTACCCCGGGACATTGATTAATAGAGTAGAGGAGACGCTTTGTGCTGAGGTTATGATACTAACATTGTAATCCATTGACCGAAGAGCCCCTCAATCAATGGATTAGGGTGGATGTATGGTGTTACACCACCATCTAGTGGTTCAAATTAGATATTGAAATCAGTGACTTAGTGGGAAGGAACCGATATAAAAAGAGTATACGTTACATATAAACTTACATCAACAGGGTTGTTCATTAGAATTAGCTAAACGACCAATTACTGGAATTATGAGAAAAAGGAAAAAGGGAGCCACAAATAAGACAATATAACAATCATAAAATATAGAATATAAGATATAAATAAAAAATAAAATTAAAAAACATAATATACTTCTCACCTTAAAATCTATATGTAAAAAAAGGTATGCATACATTTTTGGTGTATTCTGTATAGGAGAACAAGATTACAGACAATAATATCAGAGCTATTCAAAACTAGTCATAAAAAAGAGCGACTGTGAACTACAACCCCAACTGTAGAGTGATGGTAATAATGAGACAGAGAGATGAGGTCAGAAAACGGAGGGACCAGAAGGGACCAAGGGAACGTAGACTAAAAAGTTTTTTCCAACTGTTCATTCAGGCCTGTAGGTACCAATGTCCTCAGGGTCTGAATTCAGAACATCTCTCTGTTTTTTAATAGGTTGATTGCATTCCTACCCAAAGGGTTGATGGTTTCTATTGCGGTGAAATTCACCACACCCGGATTCCTATTATGAACGTTATCGAAGTGTCTGGAAAGGCTGTGATCTGAGAAGCCTTTTATGATATTGCGCCTATGTTGCCCTATTCTGTCCCTTAGTGCCTGTGTAGTGCGGCCTACATATTGTAGCTTACATGGACAGGACGCTACATAAATGACAAACCTCGTGTCACAATCGATATATTTTAGGATCGGATAGATGTCATTGTTGAGAGATGTAATCTGCTTGGTGTGGGTGACAACATTGCATGCCAAGCAGCGCTTCTTGTTGCAGGCGTGAGAGCCTGCTGGTAATATAGTTTTGGAGTCTGTGGTTTTGAATTTGCTTGGGGCTAATAGGTTCTTAAGGTTAGGTGCCCTGCGGTAGGTCAAAATTGGTTTTTTGGGGATGGATTCGCGTAAATAGGGGTCTTGCCTCAGGATCTCCCATCTATTTGTAAGGATCTCCCTCAGGGCCCTGTGTTGGGCACTGAACTTCGTGATGAATCTAAGTACATTCACGGACTCAGTTTTGGTGTTAACTTCAGTGTTGGTTTTTATCCGTGGTTGTCTGGCTTTTTTTCTTGCATTTTGTATTAATTTTTTCGGATATTTTCGTTCTCGAAATTTTTTTACCAAAATTTTCGATTGTATGTTATAGTCCTCTGCATCTGTACAATTTTTATGAATGCGTTGGAATTGGTTGTAAGGGGTGTTGAGTGTCCAGGGTCTGTGATGAAAGCTGTTAAAATGAATATAATTGTTAGAATCAACTGTTTTGAAGTGTGTTTTGGTTTTTATTTTGCCATGTTGGTGAAACAGGACCAAGTCCAAAAATTCAATGGATGTTGGGTCATACTGTGCGGTAAAGGACAAACCAGCTCTGTTCCCATTGAGATGGTTCAGAAATAGGGGTATGTGGGAGGGATCGCCCCTCCAAATAAACACCAAATCATCTATATAGCGTTTATACATGACTATGTTAGCCCGAAACGGATTGTTTCGGGAAATGTATGATGTTTCAAGTAGACCCATAGCCAGATTAGCGTAACTGGGTGCAAAGCTGCTGCCCATAGCCGTGCCCCCTACTTGGCGGTATACAGTATCCATAAAGGAAAAATAGTTATGGGTAAGAATAAATTCGACACACTGTATGAGAAATATTTTTTGTGCCTGTGGCATGTTTGTGTCCAGATTTAGATAATGTTGGGTTGCCTCAATCCCAAACGTATGGGAAATGTTGGTGTAAAGTGCTGACACATCGCACGTCAGCCATGTGTATTCTGGGTCCCATGTGTATTCCTTCAGTATATCAATCAGATGTTTAGAATCTTTCGTGTATGAATCAAGTTTTTGAACATATTTTTGTAAGTGACAGTCTACAAATCTGGACAAGTTACAGGTAACTGAATCTATGCCTGATATTATAGGTCTACCGGGTGGTTTGGATAGGCTTTTGTGGATTTTTGGAAGTTGATAAAAGAAGGGGGTGGCGGGGTTTTCAATTAGGATGAAACTGCGTTCACCCTTAGTGATGAGTCCCTTCATGTGGGCTTCATTTATGAATGCTTTTAATTGATTATTGTATGAGTTGGTGGGATCCTCTGTGAGTGTTTCATAACTAGACTGGTCACCAAGAAGACGAAGGGATTCCGTCACATAATCCTTTTTGTTCAGAACCACTATACCACCCCCCTTGTCTGCAGGTTTGATGATGAGGTCTGGATTCTTTTTTAGCTGATTGAGTGCTGTTTTTTCGGCCTGGGTGAGATTTGAGGGACAGCGAACATTATCTTTGCAAAGTTTTTGCATGTCCTCCAGAGCCAGTGCATAAAAGGTCTCTATAAAACTTCCTTTGGAGGCCGTGGGATAGAACCTGGAGCGTCCTTTTAGGGACGTTGTAATGCACTTTTCTAGTTCCACCTCCTGTTCATTGAAAGTAGCAATAATAGTATTGGGATCCTGTGTGAATATGGGTTTACAGGTTTTGTCTATCTGTTTGAGAGCAAAATGCCTCTTAAGCGTAAGCTTTCGAACAAAAATATTCAGATCTGTGAATAGTTCACTTAATTGGGTGTTATTAGTAGGGCAAAAGGATAGACCCTTGTTCAGTAGATTAATTTCATTTTGTTTTAACTGATAGTCTGAGAGGTTGAAGATGGATTTCGTGGGTACTGGACCCATTACATCCTGTTCCTTTTTTCCCCCCTTCCCCCTAGATCCCCGTTTTCGGCGTGTTTTAGTGGCCGTTTCCGAATACTTTTGGGCTGTAAAAGGGTGCGTGATGCTTTTGGACTGGGAAGTTGCTTGTGAAGTGGGTCTGGAGGATGATTGGTGAGTGAAATGGGAAGGTCTAAAAAAGACTCTGAATGAACACTTGTGTTATCTGGGGACCCAGTGTTGGCAAGTATACTGTCTTCCTCATGAAGGCTTGTGTCCAACGTGATCCCGGTGGATTCTTGTGTCCCATATGTACTTAATTGGGACAGGGGAACTTCACTGTGAGTATCCTTGGGACTGTTAGAAGGGAGAAGGGGTTCTAAAGTAGAATCCGTCAATTTGGTGCTTGGGTCCGTACTCACAGTGGGTCTATTGGAGGGTCATTGTTTTGGTTGTTTTGCCCTTGTGGGTCGATAGATGTATTTAATTCTGTAGGTCTTTTGAAGACCGATAAAAGATCGGATCTGTAGGTGTCCCGGTGCTCAACGTAATTCATTTTCTTTCCAGTGGGGTCTGCAACCGAATGCTCGATGGAATTTCCACGAATCAATATGTAAGGAGACAAAATAGAAAACGGGAGCCCCCAATAGTGTATTATTGGTGATGGGATAGATATAGTAAGTTGATAAGAGATGTATACTCACAAACACGGGTTGCCAAGGATCAGGCAACCACTTCTATCGCAGGTGGGGATATTAGACCTGTCCCCACTCAGGTTAAGAAGTCGCTCTCTGTAGTAGAAAAAAGAGTGGGTGTCCACACCCATCCACCAGGTGGATAACAATATATAATAGACAACAGAGGCGCCAATAGGATAAAATGAGAAACCGTATTAAAATCAATAAAATGGAGGGGGGCAAGGGTGGACTTACCTCCCCAAAACAAACACAACCACTGCGATCAAATGGTAAAAACATTTAATCTGAACTCCGACAAAGAACAATTGCAACGCGTTTCGCGGGTCTCAAGCCCGCTTCCTCAGGCAAAAATACAAAGGACAAGGAGCAGCTGTATATAAACAAAAAAAATAAAATATAATAGAAAAAAATAATAATAAATAATGATGAAAAATAGAAAATACATGCAGTGAAGTGCGTCCACTCGTAGACGTCCAATAGAACGCATATAATAAACAATAATAATGTTGATAATGTTGTCGAAGTACACAACACATAATTGATGAATTAAATATCACTATAAATATAGACGTATCAATTATTGTACATAAAAACAATTTAAATATGCCCTGGTCATCATATAGTTATACATAAAAATATACATACATAAAACATATACATCGAGGATATGGGGGTGATGTGTGTTTATAAACGTACTATTCATATTTAATGGAAAAAATGAAGATAAGGGAGGGGGGATGGGTTTCCATTACTCCCCTAGGTGCCATGTTATAGTGCTATTGTGTCCCTTATCGGGTTCACTCTAAAACTATTTTATCCTTAATACAATACAGATCCCCGGGGTTGTTGGTGTCCCCCATGTTGTAAATAGTCATCACTGTCCCATATGACGGATGGTCCGTTACCCTCTTAAATACACCGATATACAGTTTTGCAAAGGGTCCCCCACCTCCGACTCTGTTCAGACACACCACCAACTTACCGGTCATCACACAGGCGGAAGGAACACTCACCCCTTCCACAAAAGTACCTCAAACCACTCTCCACAGTATGGACAGTGATACACTATCAAATTCTCATCTCACGCAATCAAACACCATCTCTACAATCCCAAAGGAGGCACAGGGCACTGTGAGTACGGACCCGAGCACCAAATTGACGGATTCTACTTTAGAACCCCTTCTCCCTTCTAACAGTCCCAAGGATACTCACAGTGAAGTTCCCCTGTCCCAATTAAGTACATATGGGACACAAGAATCCACCGGGATCACGTTGGACACAAGCCTTCATGAGGAAGACAGTATACTTGCCAACACTGGGTCCCCAGATAACACAAGTGTTCATTCAGAGTCTTTTTTAGACCTTCCCATTTCACTCACCAATCATCCTCCAGACCCACTTCACAAGCAACTTCCCAGTCCAAAAGCATCACGCACCCTTTTACAGCCCAAAAGTATTCGGAAACGGCCACTAAAACACGCCGAAAACGGGGATCTAGGGGGAAGGGGGGAAAAAAGGGACAGGATGTAATGGGTCCAGTACCCACGAAATACATCTTCAACCTCTCAGACTATCAGTTAAAACAAAATGAAATTAATCTACTGAACAAGGGTCTATCCTTTTGCCTACTAATAACACCCAATTAAGTGAACTATTCACAGATCTGAATATTTTTGTTCGAAAGCTTACGCTTAAGAGGCATTTTGCTCTCAAACAGATAGACAAAACCTGTAAACCCATATTCACACAGGATCCCAATACTATTATTGCTACTTTCAATGAACAGGAGGTGGAACTAGAAAAGTGCATTACAACGTCCCTAAAAGGACGCTCCAGGTTCTATCCCACGGCCTCCAAAGGAAGTTTTATAGAGACCTTTTATGCACTGGCTCTGGAGGACATGCAAAAACTTTGCAAAGATAATGTTCGCTGTCCCTCAAATCTCACCCAGGCCGAAAAAACAGCACTCAATCAGCTAAAAAAGAATCCAGACCTCATCATCAAACCTGCAGACAAGGGGGGTGGTATAGTGGTTCTGAACAAAAAGGATTATGTGACGGAATCCCTTCGTCTTCTTGGTGACCAGTCTAGTTATGAAACACTCACAGAGGATCCCACCAACTCATACAATAATCAATTAAAAGCATTCATAAATGAAGCCCACATGAAGGGACTCATCACTAAGGGTGAACGCAGTTTCATCCTAATTGAAAACCCCGCCACCCCCTTCTTTTATCAACTTCCAAAAATCCACAAAAGCCTATCCAAACCACCCGGTAGACCTATAATATCAGGCATAGATTCAGTTACCTGTAACTTGTCCAGATTTGTAGACTGTCACTTACAAAAATATGTTCAAAAACTTGATTCATACACGAAAGATTCTAAACATCTGATTGATATACTGAAGGAATACACATGGGACCCAGAATACACATGGCTGACGTGCGATGTGTCAGCACTTTACACCAACATTTCCCATACGTTTGGGATTGAGGCAACCCAACATTATCTAAATCTGGACACAAACATGCCACAGGCACAAAAAATATTTCTCATACAGTGTGTCGAATTTATTCTTACCCATAACTATTTTTCCTTTATGGATACTGTATACCGCCAAGTAGGGGGCACGGCTATGGGCAGCAGCTTTGCACCCAGTTACGCTAATCTGGCTATGGGTCTACTTGAAACATCATACATTTCCCGAAACAATCCGTTTCGGGCTAACATAGTCATGTATAAACGCTATATAGATGATTTGGTGTTTATTTGGAGGGGCGATCCCTCCCACATACCCCTATTTCTGAACCATCTCAATGGGAACAGAGCTGGTTTGTCCTTTACCGCACAGTATGACCCAACATCCATTGAATTTTTGGACTTGGTCCTGTTTCACCAACATGGCAAAATAAAAACCAAAACACACTTCAAAACAGTTGATTCTAACAATTATATTCATTTTAACAGCTTTCATCACAGACCCTGGACACTCAACACCCCTTACAACCAATTCCAACGCATTTATAAAAATTGTACAGATGCAGAGGACTATAACATACAATCGAAAATTTTGGTAAAAAAATTTCGAGAACGAAAATATCCGAAAAAATTAATACAAAATGCAAGAAAAAAAGCCAGACAACCACGGATAAAAACCAACACTGAAGTTAACACCAAAACTGAGTCCGTGAATGTACTTAGATTCATCACGAAGTTCAGTGCCCAACACAGGGCCCTGAGGGAGATCCTTACAAATAGATGGGAGATCCTGAGGCAAGACCCCTATTTACGCGAATCCATCCCCAAAAAACCAATTTTGACCTACCGCAGGGCACCTAACCTTAAGAACCTATTAGCCCCAAGCAAATTCAAAACCACAGACTCCAAAACTATATTACCAGCAGGCTCTCACGCCTGCAACAAGAAGCGCTGCTTGGCATGCAATGTTGTCACCCACACCAAGCAGATTACATCTCTCAACAATGACATCTATCCGATCCTAAAATATATCGATTGTGACACGAGGTTTGTCATTTATGTAGCGTCCTGTCCATGTAAGCTACAATATGTAGGCCGCACTACACAGGCACTAAGGGACAGAATAGGGCAACATAGGCGCAATATCATAAAAGGCTTCTCAGATCACAGCCTTTCCAGACACTTCGATAACGTTCATAATAGGAATCCGGGTGTGGTGAATTTCACCGCAATAGAAACCATCAACCCTTTGGGTAGGAATGCAATCAACCTATTAAAAAACAGAGAGATGTTCTGGATTCAGACCCTGAGGACATTGGTACCTACAGGCCTGAATGAACAGTTGGAAAAAACTTTTTAGTCTACGTTCCCTTGGTCCCTTCTGGTCCCTCCGTTTTCTGACCTCATCTCTCTGTCTCATTATTACCATCACTCTACAGTTGGGGTTGTAGCTCACAGTCGCTCTTTTTTATGACTAGTTTTGAATAGCTCTGATATTATTGTCTGTAATCTTGTTCTCCTATACAGAATACACCAAAAATGTATGCATACCTTTTTTTACATATAGATTTTAAGGTGAGAAGTATATTATGTTTTTTAATTTTATTTTTTATTTATATCTTATATTCTATATTTTATGATTGTTATATTGTCTTATTTGTGGCTCCCTTTTTCCTTTTTCTCATAATTCCAGTAATTGGTCGTTTAGCTAATTCTAATGAACAACCCTGTTGATGTAAGTTTATATGTAACGTATACTCTTTTTATATCGGTTCCTTCCCACTAAGTCACTGATTTCAATATCTAATTTGAACCACTAGATGGTGGTGTAACACCATACATCCACCCTAATCCATTGATTGAGGGGCTCTTCGGTCAATGGATTACAATGTTAGTATCATAACCTCAGCACAAAGCGTCTCCTCTACTCTATTAATCAATGTCCCGGGGTAGGAATATATGAACATGTGTATGTGTGCATGTACACAAGCGCAGATACACATGTATATCTGTCGGGTGGATGGCATATTTCTATCCCCCACGCACAATAGTAAGAATACTAAACTATTTTGGTTATTACTCAACCCTTGTTACCACATCTCAGTTTGACCATGATGGCAATTAAAATTATATACAGAGTGCTAAGTACAGCACATAGAGGTCAGTGGCCCCACATCGATATTAGCCCTCTTGTGACATGGTGACAGTGAGAAGTGTGCCCTTCGATGACGCACTTCCGCCTAAACCATGTACAGCACACCTCCGCTCATGAACTATACCCCCCGCCGAATTAGATAGCAGAGCGGCATTAACACACATGCCCTCTTCACGCATGGCGGCGGCGGACAGTGTGCCCTTACGTGACGCACTTCCGCTTGGCCGCCGGGACCTACATCCCCTGCTCCTATCAGCAGAGACACGGCCACGCCAACCACGCCCCCCACACAAAATCTCCCGCCAGTCCAACACGGGAATAACGTTCAGGAAGTATATTACAAGCCAGCGCGGCGCCCACGTATTCATGATATGGGTTTCTTACCAACACCTTAGGAACCTAGAGATACCCATATACATCAAAAGAAAAATAGGCATTTAAGGTAACGGACCATCCGTCATATGGGACAGTGATGACTATTTACAACATGGGGGACACCAACAACCCCGGGGATCTGTATTGTATTAAGGATAAAATAGTTTTAGCGTGAACCCGATAAGGGACACAATAGCACTATAACATGGCACCTAGGGGAGTAATGGAAACCCATCCCCCCTCCCTTATCTTCATTTTTTCCATTAAATATGAATAGTACGTTTATAAACACACATCACCCCCATATCCTCGATGTATATGTTTTATGTATGTATATTTTTATGTATAACTATATGATGACCAGGGCATATTTAAATTGTTTTTATGTACAATAATTGATACGTCTATATTTATAGTGATATTTAATTCATCAATTATGTGTTGTGTACTTCGACAACATTATCAACATTATTATTGTTTATTATTTGCGTTCTATTGGACGTCTACGAGTGGACGCACTTCACTGCATGTATTTTCTATTTTTCATCATTATTTATTATTATTTTTTTCTATTATATTTTATTTTTTTTGTTTATTACAGCTGCTCCTTGTCCTTTGTATTTTTGCCTGAGGAAGCGGGCTTGAGACCCGCGAAACGCGTTGCAATTGTTCTTTGTCGGAGTTCAGATTAAATGTTTTTACCATTTGATCGCAGTGGTTGTGTTTGTTTTGGGGAGGTAAGTCCACCCTTGCCCCCCTCCATTTTATTGATTTTAATACGGTTTCTCATTTTATCCTATTGGCGCCTTTGTTGTCTATAACATTTGTAAAGCGCTTTTCTCCCATGGGACTCAAAGCGCATAAGCATGGCTCCGACCATCGTGGTACAGAGGAAAAATTTTATAAGTCTGGAAATGCCAGGCTAAACAGGTGGCTTTTCAGCCTGGATTTGAATAGCTCCAGGGATGGTGCTGTTTTTACTGGGTGTGGCAGGGAGTTCCAAAGAGCAGGAGCAGCATGACAGAAGGCTCTATCTCCAGATTTTTTGAGGTGCACTCTGGGAGTGACCAAGTTTATAGAACTTGCTGATCTGAGGTTGTGAGAGGTGTGGTGCAGCTTCAGCAGGTCCTTCATGTATCCAGGGCCCAGATTGTGCAGGGATTTGAATGTCAGCAGTCCAATCTTGAAGAGTATTCTCCATTCTACTGGTAGCCAGTGCAGTGAGCGAAGGATCGGTGTAATGTGACAGTGGCAAGGCTGGTTTGTTAGCAATCTGGCAGCAGCATTCTGCACTAATTGCAGGCGACGCAGGTCCTTTTTAGGGAGGCCAGCATAAAGGGCATTGCAGTAGTCCAGCCGTGATGTGATGAAGGCGTGGACTAAGGTTGGAAGATCCTCTGGAGGAATCAGATGTTTAATCTTTGCAATGTTCTTCAGATGAAAGAGGGAAGATTTAACTACAGATGAAATTTGGTTTCTGAAACTCAATTCCCCATCGATTAGTACTCCAAGGCTGTGCACAAGGTTGGAGCTGTTTATGTCTGAATCCTGATTGGTGTTGCTTTAGGATAGAGCTGTTTTGATGGCGAGTGTTGGCTTTGGACAAACAGGACCTCAGTTTTGTCAGCATTCAGTTTCAACCAGTTATCATTCATCCATGCCTGTAGCTCAGCTAAGCAAGAGTTTATTTTTGGGGTAGGGTCTGTTCCACCAGGTTTGAAGGACAGGTATAGCTGTGTGTCATCGGCGTAGCAGTGGTACGTCAGGCCATGACGTAGGATAAGTGTCCCGAGTGGCAACATGTAGATTGCAAACAGCAGAGGGGATAGGATTGATCCTTGTGGCACTCCGAATTGTAGAGGTGCAGGTTTGGACATTATAGGACCTAGGGATACTCTCTGTGTTCTGTCAGTCAGAAATGATCTGAACCACTAGAGGACTCATCCACTGATGCCACAGTACTCCTGCAGTCTGTTAAGCAGGATTTCATGGTCAACTGTATCAAAAGCCGCTGAGAGATCCAACAGGATTAGGATGGAGCATTCCCCTCTGTCCCTTGCCATGAGCAGATCATTGTAGACTTGGATGAGGGCTGTTTCACAGCTGTGGTGTTTCTTAAAGCCAGATTGTAGAGGGTCCAGGATGTTGTTTACTGACAGCCTGGTTTCAAGTTGCCGATAGACAGCCTTTTCAATAACTTTACCTAAGAAGGGGAGGTTGGAGACAGGTCTGTAGCTGCTCATAGCATCTGGATCCATGGAAGGTTTTTTTAAGAAGGGGCTTGATGATTCCTTCTTTTAGAGAGGTAGAAAACCTCCCTGCTTGCAGAGAGCAATTTACTATTTTGTGAAATGCTGGACCAAGCAGATCAGGGCATTTCAGCATATGTTTAGTTGGTCCAGGGTCCAGGTCGCAGGTTGTCTGGTGGAGGCGACGGAGGATGTCTGAGATCTCTTCCTCACTAATACTTTTGAAGTCAGTCCAGGGTGTTTTTGCCACCATTTTCAGGAGTTGAATAAGTCTTAGGTGCTGTGGACTGAATGAAAGACCGAATAGAGGATACTTTGTCAGCAAAGTAGCAAGCAAATTTCTCGCATAGCTCCTTTGAGGGAGTTATAGTAGGTTTTAGACAGGATGGGTTACATAGTCTATCAACTGTGCGAAATAGTTGGGCTGGCCTGTTGGCGGCCTTTGCGATCTCCTGTGATAGGTAGGAGGATTTTTTCTTGGTGATTGCATCTTGGTAGCTTTCCAGGTGAGAGACAAGGGTGTGTTTATCTTTTGAATTCTGAGGTTTTCGCCACTTCCTTTCTAGTCTGCGCGCTTCTTTCTTTAGGTCCTTTAGTGAGCTGTCAAACCACCGTGCATGGTGAAGTGGTGTAGACCGTTTAATGCGAACTGGAGCAAGGGCGTCATAGGCAGATGACACTGCATGGTTGTACATCAGGACCATGGAGTCTGGGTCTGCGCAATGATTGGTTAATGCGTCGAAGTTGAGGGTATTCTGAACGTGCTGGGGTGAGACATCTTTCAGAGAACAGTATTTTATGAGTTCTTTCCCTCTGTGTTTTATCGCTGGTGCTGTCAGAGAGAAGTGGATGGTGTGGTGGTCTGACCTACCACTGGGTTTATATCCATGTGTGATATTAAAAGTCCGGAATGAAATATAAGATCCAGGGTGTGTACTTTCTTGTGGGTGGGGAGGTTGACAGCCTGAGAGAAACCCAGTTAATTCATTATGAGAAGTAGTTCACTTCCTAGGCGGGAGTCGTGATCATCCACCCATGCATTGAAGTCTCCCAGGATGATCCATCTGGGGTGTTCCACTGTTAGGCAGGATAAGAGTTCAGATATTTCCTTAAGAAAGGCAGCACCATTTTTTGGGGGGCGGTATATGAGCAATATGTTGATGTTTACTTCTGCTGACAGTTGGGCTGCAAGACATTCAAAGGTTTCAGTGGGGCCTATGGGCAGGGGCCTTATGTTCAAAGAGGATCTGAAGCATATGGCAACCCCCCCACCCTTGCGGACTTGTCTCTCACAGTGCAAGACTGAATAATTGGTCGGCACGGTTGCTTTACTAGTAACAGCTTTACTGTAACAATATATGAAATCTACTACACCAAAAACGCTTCCCAAAACCGCAAAATGCTAGGTGAAACGCTACAGAAAAATAAGAAAAAGCGTTTCAAAATCTGCTCGCATTTTGTGGATCTGCTAGCGGGTTTTGGTGTGCCCCAGGCCATACAGAGGGGCTGCAGCACACAACAGGAATACATAGTAAAAGAGTAAAGCTGGCACACCACTCCGTTCTGGGTGCTTGATGTAGTGACAAGGCAGTGTCACTTAGATCATGCAACTGTAGAATATATCAGCACACCAATTTTAATGTAACGCACATTTATTGCGCACTACTCCACATATATATACGACAATTGTTTCGGGGCCGCGCAGGGTCCCCCTTTCAGACATCAGGCCTACATGACAGATAGAAATTGTATTGCTTACCAATCTGCGGCCTCTGTAGCTGTTATGCAATGAAGGATTGGAAATGGCTATAAATGTATGCGTATGCACTGGAAAAATAAAAAAAGGGACGGGAAGACACCGGGAGCATGATCTGGTGTATTATCTCACGTGCGATTTTAATCGGTTGTAAGAAATGATCGCATATACTCACAAAGCCGGGTTGCACGTGAGGCAACCAGTCTATCTCGCATGCGGGGAAGTACCGTCCCCACTCGGCCTTGTGAGGTAGTATTGATGGTCGCAGCTCCTTCAAAAAGATGCCACCTGTCAAGGTGGTGTCCCCTGCTATAAATGTATGCGATCTGTCAAAAAATGTTACAAAGAGAAAATTTAGAACAATAGAAACAATATTAAAACCGCACAATCTCATATTATGCAAATTAGCAGCCCACATTATGTCAGTCTGAAAGAAAACCGATTAGTAATACAAACATCATCTTTCCTTAATAAAGCAAGTAAGAGGATTATTTTTATTCAGATCCAGTATGCTTCTCTTTGTAATTTTTTTATCCCAGTCTCCCCCCCTGGTAGGTTTTGTAACTTGTTCTATGATTACTGCTCGAAGTTGATAAGCCCTGTGGTTGTTTTCAACAAAATGAATTGCTACCGGTTTTGTATAGTCCAATTCCTTTCCTTTTGTTTTGGCCAACCAGCCTGTATTAATGTTGCAACGATGTTGCTGAAATCTTTTTTTAAAAAGTGAGGTAGTTTTGCCTACATAGGCCAGGCCACAGGGACATTTTAGCATATATACCAAGTGATCGGTGTTGCAATTATAGTAACCTTTAATTTGTATAATTTTTTCCACTATTGGGGTATTGGACATGGGTGCCTGTCATTAAGTGATCACACGCGTTACAATTGAAGTACCTGTAGCAACCAGTTCTTGTAGAGAATGTGAAATCTTTTTTATATTTTGTTTGGGGGTCTGCTTGCACAAGCAAGCTTCGTAAGTTAGCATTAGATCTATATGCGAACATTGGACGTTCTTTAGCGATTTTTACTAACGATTGATCAGATTGAAGAATATCAAGGTTCTTTAAGGTTGCTTTCTTTACACAGCCTGAGCTGTTATTAAATGTCTGTACAAATGGAATGCCATTACTTGCTTTTTTATTGCTCCCATTCTCTAAGATATTATGGGCTTTCTTGCAGGCATTTTCAAGAACTCTTTTTGGATATCCTCTATCCAAAAACGGTTCTTCCATTTCTTTCATGTGTACATTACAAGGTTCAGTATCTTCACATATTCTCAGCACTCTCAGAAACTGTGAGATTGGTAAACCCTCCTTTAAGTGGGTGGGGTGCGAACTATAAGAAATATATAAATTTCGTGAGGTGTTTTTAATTTCTCCCATTTAGCTGACCCTTGGACTTTTGGCATGGTTCCCACTAGAACACTGATAAAAATTAGCATTTTTGCCTGGTTAGAGTAGGACTTACCAGATCGGGGACGCTTTGGCGCAGTTGGTGAGCTTAAACGTGTTAAAGCGTAACCAAGAGCCCCTGTCACTGTTTTCCTGTTGTGTGCTGCAGCCCCTGTGTATTTATATATTTCTTATGGAGATTGGGGTTCTCCAGTGCTGCGTGCATGCTTTGCATAGTATTGCATAAAATTTGGTTTGTGCTGCTCATCCCCTGACATATATTATTTTCCCCTGTGAGCATGCATAACCACGCCCACCTCTAGCACAGTTAAGCGGTGCTTATAGTTCAGTTAGTAGCTAGTAGAAGGTGAGGTGTTTTTAATTTCTCCCATTTAGTTGACCCTTGGGCTTTTGGCATGGTTCCCACTAGAACGCTGATAAAAACTAGCATTTTTTCCTGGTTAGAGTAGGACTCACCAGATCGGGGACACTTTGGCGCAGTTGGTGAGCTTAAACGCGTTAATGCGTAACCAAGAGCCCCTGTCACTGTTTTCCTGTTGTGTGCTGAAGCCCCTGTGTATTTATATATTTCTTATGGAGATTGGGGTTCTCCAGTGCTGCGTGCATGCTTTGCATAGTATTGCATAAAATTTGGCTTGTGCTGCTCATCCCCTGACACACACACACACACACACACACACACACACACACACGCTTGCAAAAGTATTCGTCCCCCTTGAAGTCTTGAAGTTTTCCACATTTTGTCATATTACTGCCACAAACATGAATCAATTTTATTGGAATTCCACATGAAAGACCAATACAAAGTGATGTACACATGAGAAGTGGAACGAAAATCATTCATGATTCCAAACATTTTTTACAAATAAATAACTGCAAAGTGGTGTGTGCATAATTATTTGGCCCCCTTTGATCTAAGTGCAGTCAGTTGCCCATAGACATTGCCTGATGAGTGCTAATGACTAAATAGAGTACATCTGTGTGTAATCTAATGTCAGTACAAATACAGCTGCTCTGTGAGGGCCTCAGAGGTTGTCTAAGAGAATATTGGGAGCAACCACACCATGAAGTCCAAAGAACACACCAGACAGGTCAGGGATCAAGTTATTGAGAAATTTAAAGCAGGCTTTGGCTACAAAAAGATTTCCAAAGCCTTCCCACATCCCACGGAGCACTGTTCAAGCGATCATTCAGAAATGGAAGGAGTATGGCACAACTGTAAACCTACCAAGACAAGGCCATCCACCTAAAATCACAGGCCGAACAAGGAGAGCGCTGATCAGAAATGCAGTCAAGAGGCCCATGGTGACTCATGGACGAGCTGCAGAGATCTACAGCTCAGGCGGGAGACTCTGTCCATAGGACAATAGGACAATTTTATTGGAATTCCACGTGAAAGACCAATACAAAGTGGTGTACATGTGAGAAGTGGATCGCATTTTTTTTACAAATAAATAACTGCAAAGTGGGGTGTGCGTAATTATTTGGCCCCCTGAGTCAATACTTTGTAGAACCACCTTTTGCTGCAATTACAGCTGCCAGTATTTTAGGGTATGTCTCTACCAGCTTTGCACATCTAGAGACTGAAATCCTTGCCCATTCTTCTTTGCAAAACAGCTCCAGCTCAGTCAGATTAGATGGACAGCATTTGTGAACAGCAGTTTTCAGATCTTGCCACAGATTCTCGAGTGGATTTAGATCTGGACTTTGACTGGGCCATTCTAACACATAGATATGTTTTGTTTTAAACCATTCCATTGTTGCCCTGGCTTTACCTTTAGGGTCATTGTACTGCTGGAAGGTGAACCTCCGACCCAGTCTCAAGGCTTTTGCAGTCTCCAAGAGGTTTTCTTCCATGTTTGCCCTGTATTTGGCTCCATCCATCTTCCCATCAACTCTGACCAGCTTCCCTGTCCCTGCTGAATAGATGCACCCCCCGAGCATGATGCTGCCACCACCATATTTGACAGTGGGGATGGTGTGTTCAGAGTGATGTGCAGTGTTCATTTTCTGCCACACATAGCGTTTTGCATTTTGGCCAAAAAGTTCCATTTTGGTCTCATCTGACCAGAGCCCCTCCTTCCACATGGTTGCTGTGTCCCCCACATGGCTTGTGGCAAACTGCAAACGGGACTTCTTATGCTTTCTGTTAACAATGCCTTTCTTCTTGCCACTCTTCCATAAAGGCCAACTTTGTACAGTGCATGACTAATAGTTGTCCTATGGACAGAGTCTCCCACCTGAGCTGTAGATCTCTGCAGCTCGTCCAGAGTCACCATGGGCCTCTTGACTGCATTTCTGATCAGCGCACTCCTTGTTCAGGCTGTGAGTTTAGGTGGATGGCCTTGTCTTGGTAGGTTTACAGTTGTGCCATACTCCTTCTATTTCTGAATGATCGCTTGAACAGTGCTCCTTGGGATGTTCAAGGCTTTGGAAATCTTTTTGTAGCCTAAGCCTGCTTTAAATTTCTCAATAACTTGATCCCTGACCTGTCTTGGACCTGTCTTGTGTGTTCTTTGGACTTCACGGGGTTGTTGCTCCCGAGATTCTCTTAGACAACCTCTGAGGCCCTCACAGAGCAGCTGTATTTGTACTGACATTAGATTACACACAGGTGCACTCTATTTAGTCATTAGCACTCATCAGGCAATGTCTATAGGCAACTGACTTGCAAAAGTATTCAGCCCCCTTGAAGTTTTCCACATTTTATCATATTACTGCCACAAACCTAAATCTATTTGATTGGAATTCCATGTGAAAGACCAATACAAAGTGGTATACATGTGAGAAGTGGAGCGAAAATCATACATGATTCCAAACATTTTAAAAAAAAAGTAACGGCAAAGTGGAGTGTGCACAATTATTCAGCCCCCTGAGTCAATACTTTGTAAAACCACCTTTTGCTGCAATTACAGCTTCCAGTCTTTTAGGGTATGTCCAGTGGCGTAGCTAAGGAGCTGTGGGCCCCGATGCAGGTTTTACAATGGGGCCCCCCAAGCACTCTATACATGACAATTGATACGGTGCACCAAAACCTGCCAATGGCAACTACAGTGTCAGAGGTGCAAGAAGGGGATGGGGAACAGTTTGTTAATGATCACTACTATTCAAAGTATCTATAGAAGTGATTATTATGAGCACAGGACCAATAGAGAGCTAATACTGTGGTTGAGGGAGGGCCCTTCGGGGCCCCTCTGGCCCAAGGGCCCCGATGCGGTCGCTACCTCTGCACCCCCTATTGCTACGCCCCTGGGTATGTCTCTACCAGCTTTGCACATCTAGAGACTGAAATCCTTGCCCATTCTTCTTTGCAACACAGCTCCAGCTCAGTAAGATTAGATGGACAGAATTTGTGAACAGCAGTTTTCAGACCTTGCCACAGATTCTCGATTGGATTTCGATCTGGACTTTGACTGGACCATTCTAACACATGGATATGTTTTGTTTTAAACCATTCCATTGTTGCCCTGGCTTTATGTTTAGGGTCGTTGTCCTGCTGGAAGGTGAACCTCCACCCCAGTCTCAAGTCTTTTGCAGACTCCAAGAGGTTTTCTTCCAAGATTGCCCTGTATTTGGATCCATCCATCTTCCCATCAACTCTGACCAGCTTCCATGTCCCTGCTGAAGAGAAGCACCCCCAGAGCATGATGTTGCCACCACCATATTTGACAGTGGGTATGGTGTGTTCAGGGTGATGTACAGTGTTAGTTTTTTCACCACACATAGTGTTTTGCATTTTGGCCAAAAAGTTCCATTTTGGTCTTATCTGACCAGAGCACCTTCTTCCACATGTTTGTTGCCCTTTTGGAAAACCGCTCTGATCTAGTGCTTTTCAGAGCGATTTTCCACTTTTCTATACTTAACATTGAGGCTGAATCGCCTCAGAAATCAACAACAATGCAGCAAGACCCGAGTTTGCGTTCGGTCTGGTTTGCACCATCCCATTGAAATACATTAGCCAAGTGCTTTTCAAAGCTCAAGCATTTTTAAAAATGCTCAGAACCGATCTTGGTGTGCCCCAGCCCAAACACCTTATCTGCTGCATGCTTGTTCAGGGTCTAAGGCTAAAGTATTAGAGGGAGGGAATCAGGAGGACTGCCAAGCAACTGGTATTGTTGAAAAGGAAATAAATATGGCAGCCTCCTTATCCCTCTAGCTTCAGTTGCCCTTTAAAGAGGAGCTGTCAGCCATATTATCTCAGAAAAAAACCCACATATATATATAAGTAGATAAATACTTGCTCTGCTTACATAACATGTATTGCACTGTCCACATTTTAGTGATTTTTCTATAGTAAAAAAAGAGAAAATCCTTAGGATTTTACATTTTGACTGTGTCTATCTTGAAGCCAATCCTGATATAATTTCCTCCCTTACTCTGGTATCATTGCCCACCCTCCTCCCAGTCTTCACACACTCCCACCCAGCTCTGCAGTAGAAAGTGCATTGTCTCAGAAATATTGGCCAATAAAAGAGGAACAGAGATGTGGGAGGGGAAAACTGTATGGAGAGAGGCTTCAGCCAATCAGACTGCATTAGCTATGTCTGAGGGTAAAGTTAAAAAAGAAAACCCAGCATGCCCTGCATCTTCGTTTGTGCGGCAGATTTACCAAATAAGAGCCATGGAAACTGGGGAATTATGTTTTATGAAGAAGAAAAGTAAGGGTGATTTCTAACTTTTGGGTTGCCTGGTTAGCATCCTTTACCGCTTATTGAACACAGCCAAACACGGAACTTTTCAGACATTCTTCATCATTCTCTCATTTCTGTATTTCTATCCAACCAATCTCTTCAACTGCTCAATAGATTTGTTTGGCAGTTTTAATGTATATTTTTTGTGTATAGTTAATTAATAAAACTAACCATTTAATTGTTCCGCTTTTTGCCAATGTTAACGGATTATTCTGATCCTCGCTAGAGCTCTATTTTGGCTAGTTAGGTTGCAAATAACCTTTTCTTCTTTTTAGTCTGAGGTTTCTCCATCTCGTTTGAATCTGGAGAGTGGTGGCAGCAGGTTACCAGAACTTCAGCACAAATTCAATAACTTTTTTTTATATTGGTTGTACATAACATGTATGGTGCACACCATCCAATCTTAACCACTTCACCACTGAGGGGTTTTACCCCTTGAGCACCAGAGCAATTTTCACCTTTCAGCGTTCCTTCCATTCATTCGTCTATAACTTTATCATTACTTATCACAATGAAATGAACTATATCTTGTTTTTTCCGCCACCAATTAGGCTTTCTTTAGGTGGGACATTATGCCAAGAATTATTTTATTCTAAATATGTTTTAATGGGAAAAAAAAATTTCATTATTTTTCAGTTTTCGGCCATTATAGTTTTTAAATAATACATGCTACTGTAATTAAAACCCATGAAATTTATTTGCCCATTTGTCCCTGTTATAAAACCATTTAAATTATGTCCCTATCACAATGTTTGGCGCCAATATTTTATTTGGAAATAAAGGTACATTTTTTTCAGTTTTGCGTCCATCCCTAATTACAAGCCCATAGTTCCGGACGCTTGCAGGAAGTACAAAGAGGCTGGGAACTTATTTTTTTCTTCACAATGATCGCTGCTTCTCGAAGCAGCAGCGGATCATTGTGGTGGCTTAGATCAACGAACGGGAATGGATTTTCCCGTTCATTGATCTCCGGACGAGCGGGCGGCGGCGAGCGGGAGCGCGGGCAGCGGCGGGAGCGCGGGAAGTACAGATTTCTCCATCCCTGGTGGTAAAAGGATGAAAAAAGGGCCTTATTGGCATCTGTGGCATAGTAAGACAGGGCTGGCTGGTGTTTGCAGTCATTTTGCAGTCGGTGGGCGAGTCTACCATGACCAGCGTGTCTTGCTAGTAACTGCCATTACACGAACATCGGCGTGTGCAATCGGATATCCACTTACCTGGTGTGGCTACCACATAAAAGCTTATGACATGCTAACATAGCAGCCTGGTGTGACGATGCAATGCAAATACAGCTTAAGCGGTTTCTACTATGACTCATCCTTATATACAGGAGGCAACTTCACACTGGCCAGTGTCTTATGACAGTTCCTGGATGCCATCTACAGATAAAATCATCCACAGGCGCACAAGTACCCTATGTAGAGGCCTGCAACAGGTTGGGTACCCACGGGTTACCCGAAATGCATGTCTGGTGCGGGTACCCAAATTAGTTCGGAGTGCTGGTCGGGTTGCGGGTCGGGTCGCGGGTAGGGAGTTGCGGGTCGGGTAGCGGGTAGTCAAAACAAGCATAAGATCATTCTGTATCTTCTGCTTTCCCAAAATCTGTGATGAATGCTGGCACCAGAATACTTTCTTTCTGACTTGTTTGCTTCTTTTCATCTTTAATGCCAGCAGACTCTTTCCTGCTCTCAAGCTGAGACCTCCTCTCCCCCCATACTAGTGCATATAACTGGGAACATGCCAGTGTGAGATTGAAGATGTGTTTTTCATAGATGGCCATAAATCACTGGGGCATGCTCTCTTAGAGGAGAAGGTGCGATGGGAAAGCTCTGTCTGTTAGTGACTGGGGATATTTGATAGGACAAGAGCTAGAGAATGTTCTGGCATGTTCTCTAAAGCTGGAGGGGGGAGGCAGAGAAGCACAGGGCAGATAGAGAAACACATGGCACATGTGACAAGATCTGCTGACAGACAGTGTAACTGCATCCACAGCTATCTTGCACATACAGTTATGTGTTTGTTGCATATGACAAGAATAATTCAATACAAGTTTTTATTATCAGACAGGTAGAAGACAATGGGGTAGATTTATCAACACAAGTGCATGCAAAATGAAGGGAAATCGATTGCCAAAGTGAAACAATTGATTGTGTGTGCTTTTTATTTTCATTTGGATGTGATAAATCTGGTCCAATTAACTTTGAGTCTGATTGGTAAGTCCTAAATAGGTGTGCATACACAGTATATTTGTTCTCCCTGCTTAAAAGTCTTTTTGTACTCTTATGCAATCCTGATTTTCTTAACCACTTGAGGACCACAGTCTTTCTACCCCTTAAGGACCAGAGCCTTTTTTTCCATTCAGACCACTGCAGCTTTCACGGTTTATTGCTCGGTCATACAACCTACCACCTAAATGAATTTTACCTCCTTTTCTTGTCACTAATACAGCTTTCTTTTAGTGCTATTTGATTGCTGCTGCGAGTTTTAGTTTTTATTATATTCATCAAAAAAGACATGAATTTTGTCAAAAAAATGACTTTTTTAACTTTCTGTGTTGACATTTTTCAAATAAAGTAAAATTTCCTATACATTTGAGCGCAAAAGTTATTCTGCTACATGTCTTTGATAAAAAAAAACCATTCAGTGTATATTTATTGGATTGGGTAAAAGTTATAGCGTTTACAAACTATGGTGCCAAAAGTGAATTTTCCTATTTTCAAGCATCTCTCACTATTCTGACTCCCTGTCATGTTTCATGCAGTGCTAAAATTCCAGGATAGTATAAATACCCCCCAAATGACCCCATTTTGGAAAGAAGACATCCCAAAGTATTCAGTGAGAGGCAGGCATGGAGAGTTCATAGAAGATTTTGTTTTTTGTCACAAGTTAGCGGAAAATGACACTTTGTGACAAAAAAAAAGTTTCCATTTCTTCTAACTTGCGACAAAAAAAAAAATGAAATCTGCCACGGACTCACTATGCTCCTCTCTGAATACCTTGAAGTGTCTACTTTCCAAAATGGGGTTATTTGTGGGGTGTGTTCACTGTCCTGACATTTTGGGGGGTGCCTAATTGTAAGCACCCCTGTAAAGCCTAAATATGCTCATTGGACTTTGGGCCCCTTAGCGCAGTTAGGCTGCAAAAAAGTGCCACACATGTGGTATTGCCGTACTCAGGAGTAGTAGTATAATGTGTTTTGGGGTGTATTTTTACACATACCCATGCTGGGTGGGAGAAATATCTCCGTAAATGACAATTTTTTGATTTTTTTTACACACAATTGTCTATTTACAGAGATATTTCTCCCACTCAGCATGGGTATGTGTAAAAATACACCCCAAAACACATTATACTACTTCTCCTGAGTACGGCGATACCACGTGTGGCACTTTTTTGCACCCTAACTGCGCTAAGGGGCCCAACGTCCAATGAGTACCTTTAGGATTTCACAAGTCATTTTGCGACATTTGGTTTCAAGACTACTCCTCACGGTTTAGGGCCCCTAACATGCCAGGGCAGTATAGGAACCCCACAAATGACCCCATTTTAGAAAGAAGACACACCAAGGTATTCCGTCAGGAGCATGGTGAGTTCATAGAAGATTTTTTTTTTGTCACAAGTTAGCGGAAATTGATTTTAATTGTGTTTTTTCACAAAGTGTCATTTTCCGCTAACTTGTGACAAAAAATAAAATCTTCTATGAACTCACCATACTCCTAACGGAATACCTTGGGGTGTCTTCTTTCTAAAATGGGGTCATTTGTGGGGTTCCTATACTGCCCTGGCATTTTAGGGGCCCTAAACTGTGAGGAGTAGTCTTGAAACCAAATGTCGCAAAATGACCTGTGAAATCCTAAAGGTACTCATTGGACTTTGGGCCCCTTAGCGCACTTAGGGTGCAAAAAAATGCCACACATGTGGTACCGCCGTACTCAGGAGAAGTAGTATAATGTGTTTTGTGGTGTATTTTTACACATACCCATGCTGAGTGGGAGAAATATCTCTGTAAATGACAATTGTTTGATTTTTTTTACACACAATTGTCCATTTACAGAGAGATTTCTCCCACCCAGCATGGGTATGTGTAAAAATACACCACAAAACACATTATACTACTTCTCCTGAGTACGGCGGGACCACATGTGTGACACTTTTTTGCACCCTAACTGCTAAGGGGCACAAAGTCCAATGAGTACCTTTAGGATTTCAAGGGTCATTTTGCGGCATTTGATTTCATTTTTACATATAACCATGCTGGGTGGGAGAAATATTTCTGTAAATGACACATTTTTGATTTTTTTTAAACACAATTGTCCATTTACAGAGAGATTTCTCCCACCCAGCATGGGTATGTGTAAAAAATACACCACAAAACGCATTATACTACTTCTCCTGAGTACGGCGATACCACATGTGTGACACTTTTTTGCAGCCTAGGTGCGCTAAGGGGCCCAACGTCCTATTCACAGGTCATTTTGAGGCATTTGTTTTCTAGACTACTCCTCACGGTTTAGGGCCCCTAAAATGCCAGGGCAGTATAGGAACCCCACAAGTGACCCCATTTTAGAAAGAAGACACCCCAAGGTAATCCGTTAGGTGTATGGTGAGTTCATAGAAGACTTTATTTTTTGTCACAAGTTAGTGAAAAATGACACTTTGTGAAAAAAACAATAAAAATCAATTTCCGCTAACTGTTGACAAAAAATAAAATCTTCTATGAACTCGTCATACACCTAACAGAATACCTTGGGGTGTCTTTTTTCTAAAATGGGGTCACTTGTGGGGTTCCTATACTGCCCTGGCATTTTACGGGCCCAAAACCGTGAGTAGTCGGGAAACCAAATGTCTCAAAATGACTGTTCAGGGGTATAAGCATCTGCAAATTTTGATGACAGGTGGTCTATGAGGGGGCAAATTTTGTGGAACCGGTCATAAGCAGGGTGGCCTCTTAGATGACAGATTGTATTGGGCCTGATCTGATGGATAGGAGTGCTAGGGGGGTGACAGGAGGTGATTGATGGGTGTCTCAGGGGGTGGTTAGAGGGGAAAATAGATACAATCAATGCACTGGGGAGGTGATCGGAAGGGGGTCTGAGGGTTTCGCCGAGTGATCAAGAGCCCACACGGGGCAAATTGGGGCCTGATCTGATGGGTAGGTGTGCTAGGGGGTGACAGGTGGTGACAGGAGGTGATTGATGGGTGTCTCAAGGTGTGATTAGAGGGGGGAAATAGATGCAAGCAATGCCCTGGCGAGGTGATCAGGGCTGGGGTCTAAGGGCGCTCTGAGGGTGTGGGCGGGTGATTGGGTGCCCTAGGGGCAGATTAGGGTCTAATCTGATGGGTATCAGTGACAGGGGGTGATTGATGGGTAATTAGTGGGTGTTTAGGGTAGAGAACAGATGTAAACACTGCACTTGGGAGATGATCTGACATCGGATCTGCGGGCGATCTATTGGTGTGGGTGGGTGATCAGATTGCCCGCAAGGGGCAGGTTAGGGGCTGATTGATGGGTGGCAGTGACAGGGGGTGATTGATGGGTGGCAGTGACAGGGGGTGATTGATGGGTGATTTATAGGTGATTGACAGGTGATCAGTGGGTTATTACAGGGAAGAAGAGATGTAAATATTGCACTGGCGAATTGATAAGGGGGGGTCTGAGGGCAATCTGAGCGTGTGGGGCGAGTGATTGGTTGCCCGCAAGGGGCAGATTATGGTCTATTCTGATGGGTAACAGTGACAGGTGGTGATAGGGGATGATTGATGGGTGATTGATGGGTAATTAGTGGGTGTTTAGAGGAGAGAACAGATGTAAACACTGCACTTGGGAGGTGATCTGATGTCGGATCTGCGGGCGATCTATTGGTGTGGGTGGGTGATCAGATTGCCCGCAAGGGGCAGGTTAGGGGCTGATTGATGGGTGGCAGTGACAGGGGGTGATTGATGGGTGATTGATGGGTGATTGACAGGTGATTGACAGGTGATTGGCAGGTGATCAGGGGGGATAGATGCATACAGTACACAGGTGGGGGGGTCTGGGGGGGGGTCTGGGGAGAATCTGAGGGGTGGGGGGGGTGATCAGGAGGGAGCAGGGGGCAGTTTAGGTTTAAAAAAAAATAGCGTTTTTAGATAGTGACAGGGAGTGATTGATGGGTGATTAGGGGGGTGATTGGGTGCAAACAGGGGTCTGGGGGGTGGGCAGAAGGGGGGTCTGAGGGGTGCTGCGGGTGATCAGAGGTAAGGGGGGGGGCAGTATCAGTGTGCTTGGTGCAGACTAGGGTGGCTGCAGCCTGCCCTGGTGGTCCCTCTGACACTGGGACCACCAGGGCAGGAGGCAGCCAGTATAATAGGCTTTGTATACATTACAAAGCCTATTATACACTATCCGTGCGGCGATCCGGGTGCTAGTAACCCGCCGGCGCTTCCGAACAGCCGGCGGGTTACAGCGCGGGGGGGGGGGGGGGCAGTCGCCGGCGGCTGATAGCGTCACGAATGACGCGATCGCTGCATAACCACGCCCGCCACCGCCGATGGGCGTATTGCGGTCGTTTGGGCCCAGCCCTTGCCGCCGCCCATCGGCTTAAGGCGGTCGGCAAGTGGTTAATGAATTACCGTTTATTTTGCCTTTGAGCTACTGTAATGAAGAAAAGATCATTTTTAGGGTGTACATGCACATCCAATTTGGATTGGACAATTATCTCCCAATTTTACATCTCCCATGTAGTATGAGAGATTACCTACTCAATTTGCTCATGGTCGTTACAGCCGTATGACGTAAAGCCTAGTGCACCTAATCGCACACACTCTTATCCACGTCGTTACAAAACAAGTTAATTTTGGCTCATAACAATATTTCTTCTCAAGCCTACACGTTTTTGCACAGGCAGATCTGCCAAGCACCTTCATTCAGCAGTAGCTCATCATTAACAAATAAATGTTATATCAGAAGTAATTGCAATTTGGGTGCATACACACACACACACAAACAATTTTGATTGGCCCTCATACTACATGGAGGTTCAAGATTGTGTGTGTATATGCACCTTCAATCTGAAAATTATTTATATGAGCCTAGACGTAGTGTCTATTCCTTGCAACTCAGAAGTTAAGTGACAAGAGAATATACTCTGTACAGCGCTGCGGAAGATGTTGGCCCTATATACCGTATTTCCCGCCGTATAAGACGCTCCAAAATATAAGAAGTACCCAGGTTTAGAGGGCAAAAACCAGGGAAAAAACAATGTACAGTGGCTTGCAAAAGTATTCGGCCCCCTTGAAGTTTTCCACATTTTGTCATATTACTGCCACAAACACGAATCAATGTTATTGGAATTCCACGTGAAAGACCAGTACAAAGTGGTGTACACGTGAGAAGTGGAACGAAAATCATACATGATTCCAAACATTTTTTACAAATCAATAACTGCAAAGTGGGGTGTGCATAATTATTTAGCCCCCTTTGGTCTGAGTGCAGTCAGTTGCCCATAGACATTGCCTGATGAGTGCTAATGACTAAATAGAGTGCACCTGGGTGTTATCTAATGTCAGTACAAATACAGCTGCTCTGTGATGGCCTCAGAGGTTGTCTAAGAGAATATTGGGAGCAACAACACCATGAAGTCCAAAGAACACACCAGACAGGGATAAAGTTATTGAGAAAGGCTTAGGCTACAAAAAGATTTCCAAAGCCTTGAACATCCCACGGGGCACTGCTCAAGTGATCATTCAGAAATGGAAGGAGTATGGCACAACTGTAAACCTACCAGGACAAGGCCGTCCACCTAAACTCACAGGCCGAACAAGGAGAGCGCTGATCAGAAATGCAGCCAAGAGACCCATGGTGACTCTGGATGAGCTGCAGAGATCTACAGCTCAGGTGGGGGAATCTGTCCATAGGACAACTATTAGTCGTGCACTGCACAAAGTTGGCCTTTGTGGAAGAGTGGCAAGAAGAAAGCCATTGTTAACAGAAAAGCATAAGAAGTCTAATTTGCAGTTTGCCACAAGCCATGTGGGGGACACAGTAAACATGTGGAAGAATGTACTCTGGTCAGATAAGACCAAAATGGAACTTTTTGGCCAAAATTCAAAACGCTATGTGTGGCTGAAAACTAACACTGCACATCACTCTGAACACACCATCCCCACTGTCAAATATGGTGGTGGCAGCATCATGCTCTGGGGGTGCTTCTCTTCAGCAGGGACAGGGGAGCTGTTCAGAGTTGATGGGAAGATGGATGGAGCCAAAGACAGGGCAATCTTGAAACAAAACCTCTTGGAGTCTGCAAAAGACTTGAGACTGGGGCGGAGGTTCACCTTCCAGCAGGACAACAACCCTAAAAATAAAGCCAGGGCAACAATGGAATAGTTTACAACAAAACATATCCATGTGTTAGAATGGCCCAGTCAAAGTCCACATCTAAATCTAATCGAGAATCTGTGGCAAGATCTGAAAACTGCTGTTCACAAACGCTGTCCATCCAAACTGATGGAGCTGGAGCTGTTTTGCAAAGAAGAATGGGCAAGGATTTCAGTCTCTAGATGTGCAAAGCTGGTAGAGACATACCCTAAAAGACTGGCAGCTGTAATTGCAGCAAAAGGTGGTTCTACAAAGTATTGACTCAGGGGGCCAAATAATTACGCACACCCCACTTTGCAGTTATTTATTTGTAAAAAAAATTCGATCCACTTCTCACATGTACACCACTTTGTATTGGTCTTTCACGTGGAATTCCAATAAAATTGTCCTATTGTCCTATGGACAGAGTCTCCCGCCTGAGCTGTAGATCTCTGCAGCTCGTCCATGAGTCACCATGGGCCTCTTGACTGCATTTCTGATCAGCGCTCTCCTTGTTCGGCATGTGAGTTTAAGTGGATGGCCTTGTCTTGGTAGGTTTACAGTTGTGCCATACTCCTTCCATTTCTGAATGATCGCTTGAACAGTGCTCCGTGGGATGTGGGAAGGCTTTGGAAATCTTTTTGTAGCCAAAGCCTGCTTTAAATTTCTCAATAACTTGATCCCTGACTTGTCTGGTGTGTTCTTTGGACTTCATGGTGTGGTTGCTCCCAATATTCTCTTAGACAACCTCTGAGGCCCTCACAGAGCAGCTGTATTTGTACTGACATTAGATTACACACAGATGTACTCTATTTAGTCATTAGCACTCATCAGGCAATGTCTATGGGCAACTGACTGCACTTAGATCAAAGGGGGCCAAATAATTATGCACACACCACTTTGCAGTTATTTATTTGTAAAAAATGTTTGGAATCATGAATGATTTTCGTTCCACTTCTCATGTGTACATCACTTTGTATTGGTCTTTCATGTGGAATTCCAATAAAATTTATTCATGTTTGTGGCAGTAATATGACAAAAATGTGGAAAACATTTCAAGGGGGACGAATACTTTTGCAAGCGTGTGTGTGTGTGTGTGTGTGTGTGTGTGTGTGTCAGGGGATGAGCAGCACAAGCCAAATTTTATGCAATACTATGCAAAGCATGCACGCAGCACTGGAGAACCCCAATCTCCATAAGAAATATATTTCTGAATAATTGCGCACATCCCACTTTGCAGTTATTTATTTGTAAAAAATTTTTGGAATCATATATGAGTTTAGTTCCACTTCTCCTGTGTACACCACTTTGTATTGGTCTTTCATGTGGAATTTCAATAAAATTGATTCATGTTTGTGGCAGTAATGTGACAAAATGTGGAAATCTTCAAGGGGGCCGAATACTTTTGCAAGCCACTGTATACTAAACCTGGTGCGTCCATGTTCCAGGAGCGTCTTGTACATGTTATCCCCCAAATGGTACTCCTGTGTGCTCCATCTGTCCTACTGTGTGCCCCATCTGTCCTACTGTGTGCCCCATCTGTCATACTGTGTGCCCCATCTGTCCTACTGTGTGCCCAATCTGTCCTACATCTATCCTACTGTGTGCCCCATGTGTCCTACTGTGTGCCCCATGTGTCTTTGTGTGCCCCATCTGTCCTACTGTGTGCCCCATGTCTTCCTCATATGTGCCCCTTCTCCCCATGTGTCCTCCTGTGTGCTGTCTCCCTCATGTCATTTGTCACGTCATTCGTGTCATTCTGTGCCCCCCCCCCCCCACACACACACACGTGCCTCAGCTTTTGACCTCTAATCACCTCCTGCCCCCCGTGTGCGACTCCCCTGTTACCCCTGCGTGTCTCCGATATCCCTATTGTATATATTTCCCCCCTCAGTGTCTGCAGCATTTGTGGGGTGTGTTTACTGTCCTGGCATTTTGGGGGGTGCTAAATTGTAAGCACCCCTGTAAAGCCTAAAGGTGCTCATAGGACTTTGGGCCCCTTAGCGCACCTAGGCTGCAAAAAAGTGTCACATGTGGTATCGCCGTACTCAGGAGAAATAGTATAATGTGTTTTGGGGTGTATTTTTACACATACCCATACTGGGTTGGAGAACTATCTCTGTAAATGAGATTTGTTTGAGTTTGTTTTTACACACAATTGTCCATTTACAGAGATATTTCTCCCACCCAGCATAGGTATGTGTAAAAATACACCTCAAAACACATTATACTACTACCCTAACTGCGCTAAGGGGCCCAAAGTCCAATGAGTACCTTTAGGTTTTCACAGGTCATTTTGAGACCATGAGGAGTAGTCTTAAAACCAAATGTCTCAAAAGGACCTATGAAATCCTAAAGGTACTCATTGGACTTTGGGCAGTTAGGGTGCAAAAAATTGCCACACATGTGGTATCGCCGTACTCAGGAGAAGTAGCATAATGTGTTTTGTGGTGTATTTTTACATATACCCATGCTGGGTGGGAGAAATATCTCTGTAAATGACAATTTTTAGATTTTTTTACACACAATTGTCAATTTACAGAGATATTTCTCCCACCCAGCATGTGTATGTGTAAAAATACACCGCAAAACACATTATACTACTTCTCCTGAGTACGCGATACCACATGTGTGGCACTTTTTTGCACCCTAACTGCGCTAAGGGGCCCAAAGTCCAATGAGTACCTTTATGATTTCACAGGTCATTTTGAGAAATTTGGTTTCTAGACTACTCCTCACGGTTTAGGGCCCCTAAAATGCCAGGACCATATAGGAACCCCACAAATGACCCCATTTCAGAAGGAAGACACCCCAAGGTATTCAGTTAGGAGTATGGTGAGTTCATAGAAGATTTTATTTTTTGTCACAAGTTAGCGGAAAATGATACTTTGTGAAAAAAAATACAAAATCAATTTCCGCTAACTTGTGACAAAAAAAAAATTAAATCTTCTATGAACCCACCATACTCCCAACAGAATACCTTGGGGTGTCTTCTTTCTAAAATGGGGTCATTTGTGGGGGTCCTATACTGCCCTGGCATTTTAGGGGCCCTAAACCATAAGGAGTAGTCTTGAAACCAAATGTCTCAAAATGACCTGTGAAATCCCAAAGGTACCCATTGGACGTTGGGCCCCTTAGCGCACCTAGGCTGCAAAAAAAGTGTCACACATGTGGTATCGCCATGCTCAGGAGAAATAGTATAATGTGTTTTGGGGTGTATGTTTACACATACCCATGCTGGGTGGGAGAAATATCTCTGTAAATGGACAATTGTGTGTAAAAAAATAAAAAAAATGTCATTTACATAGATATTTCTCCCACCCAACATGGGTATGTGTAAAAATACACCCCAAAACACATTATGCTACTTCTCCTGAGTACGGCAATACCGCATGTGTGACACTTTTTTTGCAGCCTAGGTGCGCTAAGGGGCCCAATGTCCTATTCACAGGTCTTTTTCAGGCATTTGGTTTCTACTCCTCACGGTTTAGGGCCCCTAAAATTCCAGGGCAGTATAGGAACCCCACAAGTGACCCCATTTTAGAAAGAAGACACCCCAAGGTATTCCGTTAGGTGTATGATGAGTTCATAGAAGATTTTATTTTTTGTCACAAGTTAGTGGAAAATGACAGTTTGTGAAAAAAAACAATAAAAATCAATTTCTGCTAACTTTTGACAAAAAATAAAATCTTCTATGAACTCATCATACACCTAATGGAATACCTTGGAGAGTCTTCTTTCTAAAATGGGGTCACTTGTGGGGTTCCTATACGGCCCTGGCATTTTAGGGGCCCAAAACCGTGAGGAGTAGTCTAGAAACCAAATGCCTCAAAATGACTGTTCAGGGGTATAAGCATCTGCAAATTTTGATGACAGGTGGTCTATGGGGGGCCGAATTTTGTGGAACCAGTCATAAGCAGGGTGGCCTCTTAAATGACAGGTTGTATTGGCACTGAAGTGCAGGAAGCGCAGGATGTTCTCAAATCGTGACCTGGACATGGCAGCAGAGAACATGGGCATGTGATATATTGGGTGCATAGACCAATAAGACCGCAATACATTCTTTTTGACTAGACCCATGTTAAGGAAAAGGCCCCAAAAAATGTTACGTTCGGAATCTTGGAGTGGCTTCCACCGAAAAGGCTGGGCATAGTAGCTTCTTGGATTGGCGGTTGCGTATTGTGTGGCATAACGGTTGGTCTCGCCACAATTAAGTCGTACCAGCAGTGATCATAAAAAAAAAAATCTGTCACTGCGGTGGGGCGGGTGAGGGTTTGGCGAGGTGATCAGAAGCCCGCAGGGGGGCAGATTAGGGCCTGATCTGATGGATAGGAGTGCTAGGGGGTGACAGGTGGTGACAGGAGGTGATTGATGGGTGTCTTAGTGGGTGATTAGAGGGGAGAATAGATGCAATCAATGCACTGGGGTGGTGATCGGAAGGGGGATCTGAAGGTTTGGCTGAGTGATCAGGAGCCCAAACGGGGCAAATTAGGGCCTGATTTGATAAGTAGGTCTGCTAGGGGGTGACAGGAGGTGATTGATGGGTGTCTCAGGGTGTGAATAGAGTGGGGAATAGATGCAAGCAATGCACTGGGGAGGTGATCAGGGGTATCTGAGGGCAATCTGAGGGTGTGGGCCGGTCATTGGGTGCCCGCAAGGGGCAGATGAGGGTCTGATCTGATGGGTATGATGGGTAGCAGTGACAGGTGGTGATTGATGGGTGATTAGAGGGGAGAACAGATGTAAATAATGCACTGGGGAGGTGATCAGAGGGGTCTGGGGGGCTATCTCAGGGTGTGGGCGGGTGATTGGGTGCCCGCAAGGGGCAGATTAGGGTCTGATCTGATGGGTAGCAGTGACAGGTGGTGACAGGGGGTGATGGGGTGATTGATAGGTGATCAGTAGGTGATTACAGAGGAGAATATATGCAAGCAATGCACTGGCGAGTTGATCAGGGCGGGTCTGGGGGGTTATCTCAGGGTGTGGGCGGGTGATTGGGTGCCCGCAAGGGGCAGATTAGGGTCTAATCTGATGGGTAGCAGTGACATTGGGTGACGGGGTGATTGATAGGTGATCAGTAGGTGATTACAAGAGAGAATATATGCAAGCAATGCACTGTCAAGTTGATCAGAGCGGGTCTGGGGGGCTATCTGAGGGTGTGGGCGGGTGATTAGGTGCCCTCAAGGGGCAGATTAGAGTCCAATCTGATGGGTAGCAGTGACAGGTGGTGACGGGGTGATTGATAGGTGATCAGTAGGTGATTACAAGCGAGAATATATGCAAGCAGTGCACTGGCGAGTTGACCAGAGGGGGTCTGGGGGGCTATCTGAGGGTGTGGCGGGTGATTGGGTTGCCCGCAAGGGGCAGATTAGGGTCTGATCTAATGAGTAGCAGTGACAGGTGGTGACGGGGTGATTGATGTGTGACTGACAGGTGATTGACAGGTGATTATAGGGGAGGATAGATGTATACAGTACACGGGGGGGGGGGTCTGGGGAGGATCTGAGGGTGTGTGTGTGGGGGGGGGGGGTGATCAGGAGCCCCTAGGGGGGCAGTTAAGGGACTAATCTAACAAATAGCGTTGACAAATAGTGACAGGGAGTGATTGATGGGTGATTAGGGGGTGATTGGGTGCAAACAGGGGTCTGAGGGGGTGGGCAGGGGGGGTCTGAGGGGTGCTGTGGGTGATCAGAGGGCAGGAAGGGAGGCAGATCAGTGTGTTTGGGTGCAGACTAGGGTGGCTGCAGCCTGTCCTGGTGGTCTCTCGATCACTGGGACCACCAGGGCAGGAGGCAGCCTGTATAATACGCTTAGTATACATTACAAAGCGTATTATACGCTTTAGATGCGGCGATCCAGGGGTTAACAACCCACCGGCGCTTCCGATCGGCCGGCGGGTTGACGTCGCGGGTGGGCGGATCCATGCTGGGTGGGAGAAATATCTCTGTAAATGACAATGTTTTGATTTTTTTTTACACACAATTGTCCATTTACAGAGAGATTTCTCCCACCCAGCATGGGTATGTGTAAAAATACACCCCAAAACACATTATACTACTTCTCCTGAGTACAGCGATACCACGTGTGGCACTTTTTTGCACCCTAACTGCGCTAAGGGGCCCAAAGTCCAATGAGTACCTTTAGGATTTCACAGGTCATTTTGAGACATTTGCTTTCAAGACTACTCCTCACGGTTTAGGGCCCCTAAAATGCAAGGACCGTATTGGAACCCCACAAATGACCCCATTTTTAGAAAGAAGACACCCCAAGGTATTCCGTTAGGAGTATGGTGAGTTCATAGAAGATTTTATTTTTTGTCGCCGCATAACCACACCCGCCGCCGCCGATGGGCGTATTGCGGCCGTTTGGGCCCAGCCCTTGCCGCCGCCCATCGGCTGTGGGCGGTTGGCAAGTGGTTAATTTTTTCAGTGGCAATGTTAGGAGGCTGCTGAGGGTTTATCCTCATATACTTTACCCCAGCCCCACATTGTTTTTCTTTTCAGCCACATTGATAGGGCAATACTGAGATAGTTTTCTCATACTTACCAGGTCTTTATATAGCCCCTCATGTATCTGTATCAGTCTTGAAACTATACCTGTAGCAGCCAAGATCCATTTTAATATGTATTATTAAAAGTTAATTTTTAGTCCTTAGTATAGGATCATATCTTTGTTATTTATCCTAAATCAGGGTTCTGGGTTGTTTAGATGTAGTACACTACTGTGCCTACATCTCCTGTAATTACATTAATGTACTACATTTCCCAGTGTGCATTGAAGTGGCCGGTGTAAGAACTTCACATTTCACACCTGTATTCGAGCACCAGCAACTCATTAGTAAGAGCTGCAAACACGACTCTCATCACAGCAACAGCAACAGGCGTCTTCAGAGTTAGGAGTTTATTCAGTAAACAGATATACAGATACAGTTCGTTACATCTTAGCGAAGCAGATTCTTCTTTAAGTCCATTTGCGTTACAAGCTCTTGACTAACATCCCTCATGAATGTTAGTCAGGTTATCTTCTTTCTATACTAAATTACATCTAAACTAAGTATATACAGCATACAAGATAAACTAACAAGACATAAATAAATATATAAGTCAAGATTAAGACCAGCGGTGACAGGGACAGAAAGTGCCTCTCTGTAAACCGGCTGTTGGTTTTATACGAACCAGAAAGAGTTAAATGTGACCTCATCTGAGCCATCCCCCCAAAACCTACAATTGGCTCAGACCCCTCGTGGTGTCATAATACCCACCTACTTGATTAATATTCTATGAGCCCCTTGTCCTAGTTGAAAGAATGTTATGTTTTATAAATATGGCCTATGTTGATTGTTCCCATAGTCTATTTGTCTGGGGCAGTGTAGGCCTAAGACCTTGTACTAAGAACATATATTCTCAGTATCTGCTTGCATCACCGGCTTCAAGCAGACACTGAGATGCCTCTGCCTGCTTCACAAGGAACTCTACTTAAAGGTATACTCTGCGAACAAGCCTTTTACCTAAAACTCAGTCCAAATAACTGAGGCCTACTTATAATACTTAAATTATAACGGGAAGGGGGGGAGGCACTTCCACTAGATGTAGTGTAGATGCGGAGCAGCCTACAGCATACAGGGACAGGGATGTGGGTGCTCTGCTATTTGTTGTTTGAGCAGGACTGTTACTTCTCGGTTTTGATTGATTTAAATAAGAGCAAAAAAAATCATCTTTGGTTTGTGTATAAAAAAAGGTTGTATTTCCTTTACAGCTCCCCAATGTTGCTTTAAATGTGTACTTTAAAAGAAAATTGAAAAAGCGGGCTGCGGGTCTGTAGCGCGTGTGTGGGTCAGGAGCGGGTATCAAATTCACCTGAAAGCTGGTTGCGGGTAGCGGGTCTGTCGGTGCAGGCATGAAAAATTGGACCCGCGCAGGCCTGTATAGTGGTCCTACATTGATCCTTATTGGTTATACTGTATTTTTTGAACATTGTGCGGAACAGACATGGTCTATAGACTGCCATCTTAGTTCCTTGCCCTTAGATAGTCCTGGTCAGTTGTATGTCGCCTTGTGTTTTTGGTGTTTTGGTTTCAGACAGCAGATTGACAGTGGTGTGGGCAGTTTGGATAGGCATTTGCTGGGTGACTGCTACACACATTAACTGTCTACCCACTGCTGTATAGCATTTTGAAACGCTATGTCATGGTTAGTGGTTTTTAAATGGTTTTAATGCAGTAATTTTGTATACTCTGCTAAGGCATCATTAAAGTTGTTTTTCTTGAGACAATTGTGATAATTGTGGATTGTGTACAGTAATTAATAATCACAATATGGCTCCCGCTGATTGTGCGGTTAAACACAATAACAAAGGTGATGGCTCTCCTTGCTTAATAGGTTTACTGGTCTTGTCATTAACTGTCCTGCATAGGCGCTTACAATGTAATCCCTACCATTGTCACGGGTCCATCATAGTCTAGGGCCAATTTACTGTATGTTTTTGAGCTATGGGAGGAAACTAGTGGTAACAAAATTTTATTTGCTCTTATCTTGTATATTATAATTTTATCCTTAGGCAGAGCGAGTACATGAGCTGAATGAAGAAATTGGAAAATTGTTGGCCAAAGCTGAGCAACTAGGAGCAGAAGGAAATGTGGAAGAATCACAAAAAGTCATGGATGAAGTGGAAAAGACCAGAATTCGAAAAAGAGAAGCTGAGGTTTGTTAAAGTACTGTTTATAGTATACACAATAAAGTAAAAGTTAAGCCAAAACTTTTTTCTTTTTTCTATGTTTGATCATATGGAAAAACAGACTTAACTAGAATGAGGTATTATGCACACTTACATATATCAAAGCCAAATGAAGCTAAATACATCTAGTGCTGAGAAGAAACATGAAGCTAAATACATCCAGTGCTGAATTATCAATAAAAAGTAGTATACCCAGCACCCCCTAAAATAAATTCACTTTCCAGGCAGTAGCATAGAAGCTATTCATTTTGAAAAACTATGGTAAGCAAGCTTAATACAATGGTTGGCCTATTGTACATGCAATTCAACAAAGATCATATTATGATCTGTAAGATCAAATTATGTATACACTACAGCAGGTACAAAGGTAGTAGGTAAAGATCAATGTTCAAATACTTATGTGACAGTTCTAGTAGAAAAAATGCATGTAGCATTTACAGTATGTACACTCTGTGCCCCTTGTCCCACATCTCTACCGGAGACCCTCCATGGCTTCCGTCCCCATTGCATGTGTTGTAATTGAGCTCAGCAAGTTGTTCTTATGTCGGGGATTACCTGTACACAGTAACTGGTATAATTAAAAGCAATGCTGCTTATTGTATGCAGTGTCCCAAGGAAACAAAAAGATAGGGCTGATTATGGCAGATAGCATTATCATTTTCCATGTTGTACTTTTTTTATCAAATAAAAAGGCTGATATTTGTGGTTGTAGTATGGGTGAAGAACATTTACGTCACCGTGCTCAAATCCTATCAGCAGATCGCTGGCCAAGATCCTTGTTCTTCCCACACAACCCTCACTCCGCCTCAATGGCGCCGATTTGAAATTATATGGTACAAATGGAGAGATCTGGCTCCACCCACCTCCTGTGGAAACACCTGACTAAAGTAAAAATGGTTTACTAGCCCTCAAATTCCCCTACCTTCTCAAATAATCTGTGTTTCCATTAAGGAAATGCCTGCAAGGATTCAGCTCCCATTTTCTGTGTTTTATTCCCTCACTGGTTAGTGGGTCTGTTGTCCGAGTGCTAAAGGCGCACTGGGTTCTGCCTGTCCTTTATGTCCTTGGTGTGGCTATAGCCAATCCTGTGCCCTAATTAAATTGAACTGTGACCACATCAGCTTGCACTCTTCTCAGTAGTGTGCTCTGCGTCCTCTTCACTTATTGGCATTGTGTAAAATATCACCAGAACTCAAAATTGCAAGGCCAAGGCAGCAGTATTCACTATGTGTTTCCAGCCACGACATTCAAAACAAACATTACAGGCTGAAAAACTACTGAAATTAGAAGTAAAGAAGTCAGTAAAAAAATATTACTTTACTAGCTGATGGCACGGCGTTGCCCGGGTATCTGATTGGCTGTGTCTCCACCCCCTTTTCTTAATTTTAACCCCAGTCACTCAATGACCAACTGTACCAGGTTTGAGGCTTGTGCCATTAACAGTGCAAGAATAGCAGCAATTAAATATCCCTCTTAAAAATCAATAGGTGAATTTTGATTGGCTTTTGTAGGCTCCACCCACTTTTCTGAATATTAGTCCTAGCCACCCAGTGACCAACTGTGCAAAGTTTGAGAACCCTACCATAAACAGTGTAAGAATGGCTGCAGTTTACATTTTCCCAGTGAAATTTGTATTTGTGAAATTGGCTTTTGTAGGCTCCACCCACTTTTCTGAATATTAATCCTAGCCACCCAGTGACCAACTGTGCAAAGTTTGAGAACCCTACCATAAACAGTGTAAGAATGGCTGCAGTTTACATTTTCCCAGTGAAATTTGTATTTGTCTCTGGCCACTGATGACCCGGCATTGCCCGGGTATGTATTTGGCTGGTGTTTGCTGCGCCCACTTTTTCTAACGCTAACACACAATTGCTCAATGACCAAGTTTGTGAGTTTTGCGGTCTTTGGCATCAATAATTTGCATTGAAATAAAACAAATCTGATTGGCGGTTTGTTGCTCTTCCCCCTTTCTGAATTTGAACCCCACTCACCCAATGACCAACTGTACCAGGTTTGAGTCTTGTGCCATTAACAGTGCAAGAATGGCAGCAATTAAATTTGCCCCTTGAAAATCAATAGGTGAATTTTGATTGGCGTTTGTAGGCTCCACCCACTTTACTGAGTATTAATCCCAGTCACCCAGTGACCAACTGTGCACAGTTTTAGAACCCTACCATTAGCAGTGTAAGAATGGCTGCAGTTTACATTTTCCCAGTGAAATTTGTATTTGTCTCCACCCACTTTTTGGTTATGGGGATAACAAATATCCTATATTTTATTCCAGGTAATGTACTATGTGTGTGCCAAATTCCATTCAAATCCATTCAGCCATTGTTGCGTGATTGAGTAACAAACATCCAAAAATCCAAACGTTCGCATTTATAATATTAATGAGGTACACAAAGCCTAACCTTGTTTACCAAACCCTGTCTGACGATTTGCAACCCCTGAGCACTCTTGTTAACCTACACTGACTGTGAGACAGATTCCACTAATTACTCCAATGTAGTCTCTGCTGTCATGCATTCAGCTTCCCCTCTCATCAACACTCGCCCATGCAATATCAACAGACAACCATCAGAGGCCTCTGATGAAGTGAGTGTTCTCCCGTGATACACGTACGGTGATCCGTTGCAGCCGCACATGGGCACATTGATACTTTAGAGGGGGTGATTATGTACACTGAAGAAAAAAAAAAAAAGTATGATCTAATGAATTGTATGTGTAGTATGGATGATTAATAGGACATTAGTAGAAAAGTGTCATGTTTTTATTTTCAGTTGTGTACATTTTTTTTAAATAACATTGCATCATTCTCTAATATTTGCAGTTTACAAATTACACTATGTATTTTAAATGACCCTGTGAACTTCATGGCAGAAAAATTTTAAGCAAACAAGAAACAGGGAGAGACGGGTTGAGATAAGTGTTTCAGAAAACAGGACAGTATTCGACCCAGTGGGTCGGAGAGCTCAAATCAGCTCTTTTGCATAGATAACAAATGAAGCTTCTTAAAGGCGCGTACACACGCCGTACTTTTTTTTTTTTTAAACGACGGGTCCGTCAGACCTTACCATGGGTCAGTCGTTCTGCCGACAGGTGCACATGAGTACTCAATGACCAAATTTGTGAGCTTTGCAGTCTTTGGCATCAATAATTTGCATTGAAATGAAACAAATCTGATGGGCTGTTTGTGTCTCCACCCCTTTTCTGAATTTGAACCCCAGTCACCCAATAAATAACTGTAACCAGTTTGGGGCTTGTGCAATTAACAGTGCAAGAATGGCAGTAATGAAATATTTCCCTTGAAAATCAATAGATGAATTTTGATTGGCTTTTGTATGCTCCATCCACTTTTATGAATAATAGCTGATGAATCGGCGTTGCCCGGGTATGTATTTGGCTGGTGTTAGCTCTGGACACTTTTTCTAACCCTAACACACACATACTCAATGAGCAAGTTTGTGAGCTTTGGGGTCTTTGTCATCAATAATTTGTATATTCCCATAGAAATTAAACAAATCAGATTGGCTGTTTGTGGCTCTGCCCCTCTCTGGCATTTGAACCCCAGTCACCCAATGACCAACTGTAGCAGGTTTGAGGCATCTGTTATTAACAGGGCAAAAATGGAAGCAATTTAAATATTCCCCTTGAAAATCAACAGGTGAATTTTGATTGGCTATTATAGGCTCCACCCACTTCCCATAATATTAATCTCAGTCACCCAGTGACCATCTGGGCAAAGTTTGAGAACCCTTGCCATTAACAGTGTAAGAGTGGCTGCAGATTATATTTTCCTAGTGAAATTTGTTTTTGGCTCCGCCTACTTTTTGTAACCTTGACACACGGTCACTCAATGACCAAGTTTGTGACCTCTGGGGTCCTTGGCATCAATAATTTGTAATTTACCAGTGAGATGAAACAAATCTGATTGGCTGTTTGTAGCTCCACCCCTTTTCTGAATTTGTAGCTCCACCCCAATGACCAACTGTACCAGGTTTGAGGCTTGTGCCATTAACAGTGCAAGAATGGCAGCAATTTAAATATTCCCCTTGAAAATCAACTGGTGAATTTTGATTTTCTTTTTAGGCTCCACCCACTTTTATGAATATTAATCCCAGTCACCCAGTGACCAAGTTTTAAGCTTTTGGGCTTCTGCCATCAAAATTTGTGTGAATTAAAGCAGTTTATCCAGTAAAGTAATCTGATTGGCTTTTTGTGGCTCCACCCCTTTAGTGGATTTGAACCCCAGCCACTTCATGACCGACTGTAGCTGGTTTGAGGCTTCTGCCATTATTAGTGTAAGAGTGGCAGCAGTTTCAATATTTCCCTTAAAAATCAATAGGTGAATTTTGATTGGCTGTTGTAGGTTCCACCCACTTTCCTGAATATTAATCCCAGTCATCCATTGACCAACTGTGTCACGTTTGAGAACCCTGCCAATAACAGAATGGCTGAAATCAATCTAACAAATCTGATTAGCTGTTTGTGGCTCCTCCCCTTTAGTGAATTTGGACCCCAGTCACCTATCCGGTAAGAGGCCTCTGCCATTAACAGTGTAAGAATGGTAGCAATGTAAATATTCCCCTTGAAAATCAATAGGTGAAATTTGATTGGCTGTTGTTAGCGCCACCCACATTTCTGAATATTAATCTCAGTCACCCAGTGGCCCACTGTGTCAAGTTTGGGAACCCTGCCATTAACAGTGTAAGCATGGCTGAAGTTTATATTTTCCCCTGGAATAAAATGTAGTTGGCTCCGCCCACTTTTTCTAACCTTAAAGAGGAACTTCAGCCTAAACAAACATACTGTCATTAAGTTACAGTAGTTATGTTAATTAAAATAGATAGCAAGAAGTTTTACATCAGGGTGATAACATTTATTGGCTAACTAAAAATGAATAAAAATAAGCAAGCTTTCGGCCTTGCAGCCTTCGTCAGGCTTATATCCTATTAGTTTGCAAGCTGGTGGTACAGACAGCTTTATACATGCAACATCAAAAGGGAAAACAGATATTTTTTTCAAGCATAAATACATGTCATGGACTTCCGGTTCCGGCGCCTGGATGGAAGGAGGTTGACGGCAGAGCTCCGCTAGCCGTGACTCCCTCCAGTGATCCACAGACCACCAAAAGTGCCCCCGCTTGCTGACAATCGCCACCTGAGACGGACAGACCTCCCGGACGCCATCCGCCTGCCTCATGGACCGATATCTAATGCGGTCCACGGCGAAACAACCACCCAGCGCGGAGGAAGCTATGTCCAATATGGCCGCCGCACCTCTTCTTCTTCGCAGCCTACGCAGCCACAATTCCCTGCACAGGAGCCCGATCCTCCCTGCTCGCCAGTGAGAGACCTTTCCCAGGACACCTACACTTGAATCCAGGTGAGGGAGGGAGAGGGGGCATAGACTACCAGATTCTAGCCGCAGCGGTAGTGGAGAAACTGGCACCTGAACTACAGTCAGTAATACAGGCAGCCATAGATCATTCACTCAAGGAGATCAAGTTTAAAGTGCAGGCCCATGACCACCGCTTAGATCAGGCGGAAGATAGAGGATGATAGGGTTAAGGAAGAAAAAGAAGATAAGAAATTGAGAGCGGAGCATAAATTAATGCAAGAGAAGCTGCAAGATCTGGAAAACAGGTCACGGCGCAATAATTTGAGGGTGGTGGGTCTCCCTGAAGCTATGACTACTCAAGCCCTACGAGATTTCTGTGCGTCCACACTTCCCAAGATGTTGGGCTTCAAGAGAGGCTGCAAGGTAGAGCGGGCCCACAGAGTGGGACCCCCACGACCCCCCTCTGATAAATGCCTGGGGGTCTGGTCCTCGCCAGATCCTCGCCAGATATTTAGACTTTGCAGGGAAAAATGAGCTACTGCGGGCTTACAGAGATTTAGATCATCCGCTGGAGTATCAAAATATGCAGATCCGAATCTTTAATGATTATTCAGCTGAAGTATCTAAGAAGCGACAGGCTTTTAACCCAGCTTGCGCACTATGCATTGAGAAGAAGTGGAAATTTGTGCTGCAGTATCCAGCCATAATGAGAATAACAGATGATACAGACGAAACACATGTTTTCCATTCAGTAACTGAGGCCCTCACATTCTTACGAAGAAACAGCACTGATCCAGACTGAAAAACAAAGTTCCCCCTACTATACTACTTATAATCGGCCGGCAGAGGGCGCTGCCACACTGAAGTTAGCTCATCTCTCTATGTTCACAGTTGAAGTTTGCCATTTCATGCTTTCAGAGACTTGTGCACATGGTTTTATAGCTTTTGAAGAGAGATGAAGCTTCTTTTTATTATTATCTACAGCATCGCTGTCCAACTTCATGGGCATGGAGGGCCATTTTTTTTTCAGACCCCATGGTGGAGGGCCGAAGGTTCTTGCTAGAGCCGCTGCCCCCCCCCCCCCCCCCCCCCCCCGGAAAAAATGCACTTAAAGGATAATTAGATTGGCAGCACTTTTCACAAAATGCAATTTAAAATAATGGTGAAGTTGTGTGGCGCGCATAGCGCGCCAGAAAACACGAGGGTTCCATTGAGCGGCGCGCGTAGCGCGCCACGCCGAAAAATGGGTGTGGCCATGGACCAGAATGCGGGTGTGGCCACGGGTGGAGACAAATTTACATGAACTTAGCAATGTGGGACATTAGATTAGGATAGTGGTGGTGAACCTTTTGGAGGCCGAGTGTCCAAACTGCAACCCAAAAGTCACTTATCGCAAAGTGGCAACAGCAATTTAAACTACATACAAACGTTTTAACTCATACATGAACATTATGGAAAATCCAAGTTGAAAATAAACTGTGAAGATAAACAATTTCATCCATCCTACTCCTGAAAAATGTGGGTTTTTTTTTAGAACCTCCCAGTTTTATTTTCCGTTTTAAAAAGCTAAAAAAGTAGGTTTAATGCTATTGTCTCATGATGACGATTCAGCTTTTCCATAGTCTCACAGTTCGCAATCATGTGACCCCCAACAAGACAAATTCAGCAATCATGAGGCCCCCAACAAATCATGAGGCCCCCAACAAGACAAATTCAGCAATCATGATGCCCCCAACAAGACAAATTTAGCAATCATGAGGCCCCCAAAAAATCATGAGGCCCCCAACAAGACACATTCAGCAATCTTGAGGCCCCCAACAAGACAAATTTAGCAATCGTGATGCCCCCAACAAATCATGAGGCCCCCAACAAGACAAATTCAGCAGTCATGAGGCACATAAATAGACAGCATTTCACATAAATAAGCAGAATGACAGGTGACAGGTGCCCCCCACTTAGATAGTGACAGGTGCCCCCCACTTAGATAGTGACAGGTGCCCCCCAGCTAGATAGTGACAGGTGCCCCCCCAGTTAGATAGTGACAGGTGCCCCCCCAGTTAGTGACAGGAGCCCCCCCAGTTAGTTAGTGACAGGTGCCCCCCCAGTTAGATAGTGACAGGTGACCCCCCAGTTAGTGACAGGTGCCCCCCCAGTTAGATAGTGACAGGTGCCCCCCCAGTTAGATAGTGACAGGAGCCCCCCCAGTTAGTGACAGGAGCCCCCCCAGATAGTGACAGGAGCCCCCCCAGTTAGATAGTGACAGGAGCCCCCCCAGTTAGATAGTGACAGGAGCCCCCCCAGTTAGATAGTGACAGGAGCCCCCCCAGTTAGATAGTGACAGGTGCCCCCCCAGTTAGATAGTGACAGGAGCCCCCCCAGCTAGTGACAGGTGCCCCCACCAGTAGCGAGCCCGTTACCTCTGGGGCTGGCCTCTCCTGTGTCCCCGCTGGCCTCTCCGGTGTCCCCGCTGGCCTCTCCGGTGTCCCCGCTGGCCTCTCCGGTGTCCCCGCTGGCCTCTCCGGTGTCCCCGCTGACGATGCCGCTGACGATGCCGCTGCCTCTCCTATGTCCCCCTGCTGCCGCTGCCTCTCCTATGTCCCCCCGCTGCCGCTGCCTCACAGATCAGACCTCACAGATCGCGGCGACTGAAGCAAGCAGAGCGCGCGCATGACACCCGCGCGGCAGAACGTCACATGCGGTAGTGACTAATGATTCACTTCCGCATGTGACGTACTCCGTGCGGGTACCATGCGCCCTCTGTTTACATCAGTCGCCGCGATCTGTGAGGTCTGATCTGTGAGGCAGCGGCAGCGGGGGGACATAGGAGAGGCAGCGGCAGCAGGGGGACATAGGAGAGGCCAGCGGGGACACCGGAGAGGCCAGCGGGGACACAATAAGAGGGAGCAGGCATGGCGCCCATAGCGCAAGCCATGCCTGCATCCCAGGGAGACGAGCGGGCCGCAGCAGGTGGCCTGGCGGGCCGGATGCGGCCCGCGGGCCGCCAGTTGGACAGCACTGATCTACAGCTAAGGACATGATACTGGTTGGGGCACCTACTTGGAGCCACCTTGAGGAGGAAGACGTCCAGGGAAGAAGTGGAGTCAAGTAGTTATGCTTTTGTTTTAATCTTGGTTTAGTTTTAATTTTTAGTCATTATTTTTATCCCCAACTGACTCAGTCATTGAACTTTACGGGGGTTTCCAGAGCAGTTTAGCTCCTCTGTTACACTCCAAGTCATTTGGGGGGAGGGATAGGGGGTGGGTTTTGAGAGGGTTCTGTCATCTCGGGAATGAGAACAAGTTGTTATGGTACATGGTAATTGTGATATGTATTAAGCCAACTGACCTGATCCGTGACACGCCATACCTATGTCACTTAAGATAACTTCATGGAATGTAAAAAGGCTGAGGTCTCCGGGAAAACACTCAATAGTGCTTCGACGCCTAAAGAAACTCAAATCAGATATAGCCATGCTCCAAGAGTCTCATTTAACACAAGACCAATTTAAATTTATGTCTAAATCCTGGGTGGGACACGTTTTTGGTTCTCCAGCCCGAGGAAGCAAAGTCGGGGTGTTAATCTTACTTCACAAGTCCTTACAGGGACAGGTCATTGACCATAAGTGCGATGGGGAGGGCAGATGGTTGTGGATCAGGTTACGCTTGGCTGCACCTAATGAGGAGGATAAGCGGTTTTATGATGTGATCAGACAAGAGATTTTGCTGCTGGGGGAAACTAAAATAATTCAAGGGGGAGACTTTAATGCCATTGCGAATATATTAGAGGATAGATCTAGGAGAACATTAGCTAGTAAGTCCACTATTATTAAATCTCAGACGTTAGCCGAATACACATCATCCACAAGGTTATGTGATAGCTGGAGAGCCTTGCATCCAGATAGCGAAGGAATATACTTTCTTTTCCATACCTCATGATGTGTGGTCTCGCTTGGACTACTTCTTTGTCACCCCCCAATTGATGTATCAGGTACTCCAGACGGAAATCCTGGATCTGGTGATATCCGATCATGCCCCATACAGATGACACTTTCTACCATAATCCCCAAGGGCACAGACATCATTTGGCGATTCCCCTCATACCTATATGAAGACGAGGGTTTTGCCCAATTGCTATTACAATGGTGGTGGGAGTACAAAGATGACAACTCCTCACACATAAAGGATATATTTTTATTTTGGGAAGCAGCCAAACCGACACTTAGGGGAAGAATTATCAGCTATTTAGCAGGGAAGAGGAAGAAGTCACACAAAACTTACATGTCATCTATTGAGACACTGCGTTCGGCCCACAAAGCATTTCTAAGTAATCCCACCCCCGAATCACACTTGAAGTGGTTGACAGCAAAGAAAAATTCAGACACTGACTATAAGATCAGAGAGCGATACCTAAGATCGTATAGGGACTTGTATTTTTATAAATATGGGAATAAAATGGGGAACCTCCTCTCGAGAATGTCGAAACCTCCTCAGTTGAGCACTGTAATCACCAGTCTCAGATCTCCGTCAGGTCAGATTCTAAATGATCCCAAATCCATTAATGCTCTTTTTGGCAAATTTTACAAAAATTTATATGAACAGCCCAATGCACAAACCTCACGACCTTCAACCCCACACTGGTTGGACAATATTTCTCTCCCGTCTCTGTCGGAGGAGGAACTGACGGCCTTAAATGCTCCCATAACGCCAGAAGACGTTTGTGCCACAATTAAAGCTCTGTCAAATAAGAAGGCCCCGGGACCAGATGGGCTCACCCCTGAATTTTATAAAATCTTGAAACAGGAAATAGCCCCATATCTTGTTTCCCTGTTTAACAAGATTCTCAAGGGAGGGCAATACCCTTCATCAGCAAACATGGCTTACATTAAATTGATTCCAAAATATGGCAAAGACCCCTTGGAACCAGGTTCATACCGCCCCATCTCCCTAATAAACCAGGATCTTAAGATCCTTTCGAAAATAATGGCCGATAGATTAGCAGATTTGCTCCCCAAGCTTGTGAGTCTCAATCAGGTGGGTTTCGTTCGACATCGATCCGCCATAAAAGAGAGGATAGAAACCGCTCACCCCAATAGAGCAGTGCCAGACCAGGATAGCTAGTCCCATGCAAACTTGAAACAACGAAAGGGTCCGCACAATGCTCCTAAGATCCTTTGTCTTTATTTATGGACGTATCCAAATAGGTCAACACACAAATCCAGCTGACATGTTTCGGACCCACTGGTCCTTAATCATAGCCAGAGTGCAAATGGTACAAAGCCTCCTATGTACCCTCCTCCGATGGGGTGGGCGGCTCCCGGGAACACGCCCAGGGAGACGCCCCTAACCCCACAACAGGAAGGGACATGTACAACATAAGATACAAAATAAAATAAACATAGCATTACTGCTTGATCCATGGCTAGAAATTGGGTCAAAGCAGGAGGCATACAGGCATAACATACAGAGTACCACTCAAATCCAACACCAAGATGTATGTCAGAAAGGTAATATAATAAAAATTATAAAATTATGTAGAAATTGTAAATTGTACAGTTAAAACCATCGAGGAGCAGCGTGTACAGAGAAAATGCAGTCTAAGTTAAAAGCGCCAGGTCCCAGCGGGAATTCAGGCCATTTGGGAGCCTTGTACCCAATCTAAAAATCCATAAGGCTTCCCGGCTCTTCAGCCGTTTGGTTGTATCAACTCCTCTCTGTGCAGAGAAAACCCTCTCTAAGGCATGGAAGGAAAAAGAGGACATGTCACCCTGATGAACCTGGCGAAAATGTTTCGCCACATTGGAGACGTTAGCGGTAAGCCAGGCCGGACCGCAGTAATGTTCCCCTATTCTAGCGCGTAAAGGTCTCGTGGTGCATCCCACATACTGTAGGGCACAAGCCCCACAGGTAATGAGATACACCACATTCGACGTCCCGCAATTAATAAATTGTCTAATGGGGAAACTGCGTCCATTCGATGTCGACGTGGCAACCCGAGTGCGGGTATGAACTTTGCAATAGTGACAGGTCCTCACCCCACATCTGTATGATCCCAATACATTTAACCAGGTGGAAGACCTGGTTCGGGACTCATACAGGCTGGGGGACAATGACTGAGCCAAGGTTGGAGCACGCCTGCTTGCAAAGCGTACCCCCTGCTGCAAAACACAACGTAGATCTTCGTCACCCTCCAAAACTGGTAAATATTTTTTGAGAATAGACACAATCTTATCATATTCCTTACTATATGTGGTAACAAAAGTGGGTTTGGATACCCCTGAGTGCCCCTCCGGCTCATCCGTACTTTTTAGCAAAAGATCCCTACTTTTGGAAAAAGCCTTGGCCCGCGCCCTGTTGATCATCCAGGTAGGATACCCCCTCTCCTTCAATCTAGTCCCCACTGCTGTGAACTCCTCCTCGAGCCAGGCCCCCCTAGAACAATTGCGGCGGGCCCTGATAAATTCCCCAACTGGAACCCCCCGTATGGTATGTTTTGGATGACAACTGGTGGCCCGGAGGGTTGTGTTCCCACTACATGGCTTTCTATAGGTCCTGGAATGTATCCTACCCTCATGAGAATCTCCCACCAGAGTGACATCCAAATAATCGATGGAACTGGCCCCCCAATTTGAGGTGAACTGTAAATTAAAGGTGTTAGCGTTCAACTCTCCCACAAAAGAGGGGATGTCCTCAGGGCTGCCTCTCCATACCAACAAAAGGTCGTCAATGTACCTCCCGTACCACGTATCATCCCCCAGACGGCGGCTCCCACCCCCAAAGATGTAGCACTCCTCCCACCAACCCATGTAAAGGTTGGCTAGAGACGGAGAGAACTTCGCCCCCATGGAGGCGCCACACCTCTGGAGGTAGAAGCCACCATCAAACGAGAAATAGTTGCGGGACAGGAGGTACCTGACGGCCAGACATATGAAGGCTCTCAGATCCTCAGAGTATGCGGAGTATTTCTCCAGATGGTGCTCTATAGCCCGGATGGCCAGATCATGGGGGATGCATGAGTACAAAGCCTTGACATCAATTGTCACCCACACAAAATGATCGTTCCAAGGAAATCCCTCCAAACTTGCAAGCAGGTGCTTTGTGTCTCTAATGTAACCTGGGAGTCTCATCACAAGTGGCTGCAACAGAGAGTCAATCCACTCACTCAGGCGCTCCCCCAGAGAGCCGATGCCGGCCACAATGGGCCTGCCCTCCGGGGGAGCGCCCGGCTTGTGGATTTTGGGGAGGTGGTGAAAAATCGGGGTGACCGGATGGGTCACAGCCAAATAGTCAAAGAGTCTCTGATCCAGGACTCCTAAGTCTCGCCCAAAGGACAAGAGCTCGAAGAGCTCCATTTGGAAACCTCTCATAGGGTCTCCCTTAAGTTTTAGATAAACTGTGGGGTCTCCCAATTGTCTTAATGCCTCCATTTTGTAACTGTCACTATCAAGAACGACAACGGCCCCTCCTTTATCCGCATTTCGAATGACAATACTAGAATTGCTCTTAAGGCTCTGTAGGGCCTGTCGCTCTCGATGCGAGAGATTGGAGTTCCCAGAGCTTCGGGTCCCCTCCAATTCAACCAGGTCCCTCTCCACCAATTCTTGAAAGGTTTCTACATGGTGGGTCCTACTGGTTAGAGGGTAAAAGTCTGGATTTCGGGTACGGATGGGCTTTACATCATCTATGGAGATTAATCCTGAGTTTTCAGCTGCCAGGCAGTCCAAAGCCCATCTGGCCCGCGTTTCCTCAAAATCTCCAATATCAGTCGCGCCCACCATAGCCCTGTTACCAGACACTCCACTCTCACATTTCAGAAAATGCTTTCGCAAAAGGATGGTTCTCACAAACCTATTTACATCAATAATGGTTGCAAACACATCCATGTGATTGGTAGGTGCAAATGAGAGACCCTTTGCGAGAACATCTCTCTCAATATCAGTGAGTACATGTTTGGACAAATTGACTACGCTGCAAGGTGCGGCTCCCCCCGGACTACCACATCTGGTCCTATGTTTCACTCCCGCCCGTCTGGTCTTCCGTCTCCTCCTCCCCTGCCCCTCCTGCGGCCCTTTCTCTGCCTCCTGTAGGGGGTAACCTGGCCTCGGGGGTTTTTTGGGGGCACATCAATATTATGGTCCATAACTCTCCTGGACTGTATAGGTTTTCTGGAATCTGAGGAGTCGGAAACATCCGACACCTCCGGGGAGCTAAAGCTGACTCGTCTGCCGTGGTTCTGTCGTGAGCCACGTAGGATAGGCCTGGGTGGCCTGGGTGACCTGGGTGACCTGGCCATGGATTCCCATTTTCCCCACTCATATACCACCTCGCGTCTGTAGTCCTCCACATCCCTTAGGTACTTGGTCCTTTTTGTTTCAGTAATGATGGACTCTAATTTAGCGATATTCTCACGCATCCTGTTATGCAATTTGTCATATTGTTCAAATTTCTCAAATCTAACAATATTTGTTTCTAACTCAGTGATTTTAAATCTCAAGTCCACCAATTTAGATTCTTCATAAGAGATGATGAGTCTCATCAGAGCCAGGGAACAGTCCGTAAGGATCCCATTCCATTCCAATATAAATTGCTCAGAATACAATGTTGTGGGTACTTTCCTGATACGAAGGCCCCTTGGTATGATTTTCTCAGCCACATATTGCTTTAATGTGGTCAAGTCCCACCAAACCTTGGTCTCCTTCTCAACAAGAGACTCCAGTTGCGCAAAAGATGTCCTCAGACCTATTTCTGGCTCAATGTCCCCAACAAATGGCTGCCTAGAGAAAACAGCTGCAAACTTCTGGCACCGGGTAAAATCATATGCCAGATCCCCCAAACCTATGAGATGTTTATCAATCTCACCTGTCCTTGTAGGTTGGGGATCACAGTTCTCTGCAGAATGGGTCGGCTCGTGATCGGAAAGAGTCGCTGTCTGTACTTGTGTCGCTATCTCCGCAACAGAAGGCCACTGCCATGTAGCTTCCGGCTCCTGCTGCAACAGCGTGTGCTCAGCAAGCTGACTATTAGAATCAAGGCGGAAATCATCCTGGGCCCGCAATAGCCCCAGCTGGGATCTAGGTTCCATGGCAGCTGTAACTTTCCCCCTCCTGTCGTTCCCAGGTATCTCCGCATGAAGCCCCAGGTCAGTTGTCTCTGTTGGGAAGGCATCCATCCCCTCTCCTCTGGCTGCATCATGACTCCAGTCCTGTAGGAGACCCTGCACTAGCTGCCTGCAATGCGGGCGGGTCTGGACACTATCGTCAGCCGCATCTACCGCCATAGCGGCAGCCTCTCTCATCTGCCTGGGTCTGGCGCCGAGTGATGACATCATCAGGGCCGCATCACGTGATGAGACCCCAACTCCCGCTGAATGCCTCCTCCTCTGCTCTGTCAAGCCTCGAACGCGGAAGCCCGCTTGTTCCAGGGCTGCAACATGCGGGGCCACAGCTCCGTCCTCCAGCAGCTGTGTACGCACGGCATCTCCCCCGGAATGCGCATCCGTCCGCGGAAAAGAACCAGACCCAGCAAGGACTCCCACAGCCGCAACAGTAGAAGGTACACGCTCACACTTCTCAGGAGCCGACCGCTCCGGCAGTGGAATCTCCAGCCGGGTGCTTGGGATATCTTTATGTGTCAACTTAGCTGTTGCATCTTTACTGGCTGAGTTGGTAGATGGAAGTTTGGAGGTCTTAGGATAAATCTCCAGTTTAGATCTAGGTGCATTAGTGTTGCCATCAGTGTTGCTCCTCAAAACACGCTGCTCCTTATGTGCCATGAAACACAAAATGTGAGACCTAGAGGATTAGTCCTTATATTGTCCCAGGTAATCCCTCTGGAAGTGGATCGCTGGTGGGGGAGCTAGTATACAAGCAATGGAAGTAAAAGAGAGGATAGAAACCGCTCACCCCAATAGAGCAGTGCCAGACCAGGATAGCTAGTCCCATGCAAACTTGAAACAACGAAAGGGTCCGCACAATGCTCCTAAGATCCTTTGTCTTTATTTATGGACGTATCCAAATAGGTCAACACACAAATCCAGCTGACATGTTTCGGACCCACTGGTCCTTAATCATAGCCAGAGTGCAAATGGTACAAAGCCTCCTATGTACCCTCCTCCGATGGGGTGGGCGGCTCCCGGGAACACGCCCAGGGAGACGCCCCTAACCCCACAACAGGAAGGGACTATCGATCCGCCATAGCCAATATCCGCAAGGTATTGATTGCCCAAAATCATGTCAGAGCTTATCCCAAATCGTGCAAAACCTATGCTTTGCTGTTGATCGATGCCGAAAAGGCCTTCGATAATGTTAGTTGGAGCTGGTTGGAGAAAATATTAGACAGAATGAATATACAAGGGGGAATTAGAAAATTGATCGAGGCTATGCACATTAATCCTACAGCTAGGGTCTACACCCCGGGATTTCTCTCAGGGGAGTTCATTTTACAAAAAGGCACTAGACAAGGGTGCCCTCTATCCCCTTTATTATTTAACCTGGCTTTGGAACCTTTAACCCAGATGCTGGATAGAGGGATAAAGGGGATAAAAATAGGCCAGGAAGTGATTTCTCAAGCCATGTTTGCTGATGACATTTTATTATTTTTGGATGATCCAGAAACTCAGCTGGACAAAGTATTTGAAACAATTCGGGAGGTGGGATCTATTAGCGGGTTCAAGGTAAATGTATCTAAATCCGAATTACTGTATCTATCCCCGTGCGCCCCCAGACATATCTTGACGCACTTTCCAGTTAAAGTTAGCTCAGCGGTCACTTACCTGGGTATAAAAATACATAAAAATCCCAATATGCTATACTCCCTCAACTATCATCCACTAATTAAAGACCTAATACGCCAACTAGCTAGCTGGGAAAACCTGCCAATTAATCTCTCGGGGAGGGCGGCTCTAATCAAATCAGTTTCAATGGGCAGACTGCTCTACCCCTTGCAAACCATTCCCCTGATGTTGAGGCACAAAGATATACAAGAGATGAATAGGGCCTTCACTAAGTTTCTGTGGAGGGGCAAAAAATCAAAGATAGCCCTCTTCAAGCTGAAATTTCCTAAAATGTGGGGAGGCCTGGCGATACCAGACGTCCGTCGATACAACTTGGCCTGTTTGACCAGACACGTGAGAGACTGGATAAACAAGTCTAGTCATTACTCAAACTACTTCCTCGAGGCCTCTTTTTCCGAGCCGTGGTCACTAACTGGCCTATTACATACCCCCCAAAAATACATGCCCCCCAAGCTTAAAAACAGCAGAGTTATAAAGGACACGGTCATAACCTGGAGAGCTCTCAGGAAAATATATGCAACACCACAGCAAATTTCGAAATACATGCCACTGTGGGGTCTACCAGGTTTTCCAGCTAGCCTTGCTTACGGGGGTTTTTTGTCTTGGTTGGATAGGGGGGTCGAGAACCTTAGGCAGTTGTGTGACTTGCGCAGGGGGAGACTTTCGACTTTTCTAGAGATTAGAGCAAAATTTGGAATGCCAAGGGGCCACTTTTTATATTATGGTCAATTACAGTCATATGTCCATAGCAAAATCAAAGATATCCAGTCCATAGCAACTTTGGATTCTTTTGATAGGTTTATTTCCCCCCATAGGCCTCGTCAGTCATTATCCGAAATACATGCTAAATTACAAGAAATAGATTTGGAGATCAAAGCACAACATAACTTTTCTAAGTGGAAGAAGGATCTCCCGTTTGAGAACATAGAAGGGAAAATCATAGAAGGATACAGGGTAATACATAAATTGGTCCCAGGGGAAAACTGGAGGGAATCGCAGCTCAAACTAATTCATAGGGCAAAATACGCCTTTAATATAAAGTATCGGTTACCCCCTGCGCATTACTCACCAAGATGCCCTAAGGGCCCTTTTCCACTAGCAATCGCTAGCGTTCACGCTGAACGCTAGCGATTGCTGAATCGCAATTACCGGCGATTCCTCGACGTTCGCGGCCGCGATTTTGCTATGCTGTGCACTGCATAGCAAAATCGTGGCAAATATCGCTCTGCAGCGCGTTCGCGTTCCCGGCAAAAACAAATCACGGTAGTGGAAATGACCTACCGCGATTCCTATGTTAAAAAGCAAACCGTAGCGATTGTAAAATCGCTAGCGGTTTGCGTTTTTGCGATTCAGCCAGCGCAAACGCGCTGGTGGAAAAGGGCCTTAAGTGTTCTTTACAGAATGCTGATTTGTTTCATTGCCTGTGGTCCTGTCCGTCAATAGTGATATTTTGGGATAGTGTTTTACTATACATCAGACGCATGTGTAATACCCACCTTAACTCATGCCCGCTTCTGCTCTTGTTCAATTATGTCGAGACCACTAGGTCTGACCCTGTTTCAGCAACTAAACCTGTCTTGAGTAAATTGGCGCATCTGATCATAATAGCGGCACGCAAGGTTATTTTTAATAAATGGATTTATCCAAATGTTCCCACCGTGTGGGATGTCCAAGAAGAGCTTCAGCATCTCTATAACCAAGACAAGTTGGAATCAATCATACACAAAGACAAGAAAACAGCCGGTTTCTTTAAAAATGGAAAAACTTTATTCTTGCATCCTATACGGACATTGAGATCAGAACCTTAATGGAACATTTTAAATACACAAAATGTTACCTCACGGAACATTTGCAGGGATCTCTGGGTCGACTGGATATAACGTAGGTGATAATGCAGTTGAGGGAAGGTTCTCCGAGATGACAGAGGGGAGAGGGGTGGGGGAAGGGGAGGGAGGAGATATGGGGGACAACGGGCTTGACATCTGAATAAGTTCAGGAACATACAAATGTTTGCTATGAGTGACTTAAAGCAAAACATATTTTGTAATTGCTCTGTCTGTTCCAAAAAATGTGATTTCCCTGTATTTCCAACTGTTGGGAGAAAAATAAAAAATAAGTTTAAATTTTTTTTTTTTATAAATACATGTCATTAAGATGCCTTAATTCAAACAGACCATCTAAATGGGGTTAGAGGTTGTTTGCTAAAATAAGGATCCTTGTTTACTCCATGCTCACAGAGCTGGGATTATGATTGACCCAGAGGTATCGTAAATTCTTAGTTCACAAGTTCAGCTAGAATGGCTGAGAAAGTTCAAATATCATCAGCCTCATACCAATATAAAAAGTTGTTGTCCTTATTCAAACCGTTCTGCACAGCTTTGATCCAATTTATAAATTTTGTTTCGGCTATTAATCGATCATTTGACGTTTTGAAGCCGCCCTTCAGGGCAGTGACACGAAGATCATCCATGCTGTGTCCGTTGGACCGAAAGTGTGTAGCAACTGGGAGTCCAGATTTGGTATCATTAACCTCCCTGGCGTTCAATTTCCCCAGGATTTCTGTGCAAAAAGTGGTTCAATTAATTTTCATAACCTTTTTTCCTGTAACTTACCAAAATGTGTCAAGCAAGGGTCTAGTACACATTTTGAGTATAATGAAAGTTTAAAACCGAAAATGAAATCACAACTAAATTTTAAAATTACTCCCCAAAAGCTAGCAATGATGCGCAGATTCGACCAAGAAACAGATCTCTGTGTAATCAAATTAGAGAGAGATCTGTCGGCTGCCCATACACCGCAGGGCGATTTGTGATAAATTTCAGGTTGACATCTCTTAGGAATCCGCTACGTGCACTGCAGCCCCCCCCATGTATAAATGTACCCCCTCTGTGTGCATTTATACATTACCTGTCCTGTTTCGCCCACTTCACGGTGCCCATCCGTCTTCAGAATCCCCCGCAGGTTATTGTATTGAATTCAATAAGAAAAGAAAAAAATTTGCCGCTAGGTGTTGATGACGCCACGTGCCCCTGGCGACATCAACTCTGATCGCCGGGGAACAGGTCACTATTACAGGTACACAACAAGGGATCAGCATGCCAATGGTGAGTATAAGACAGTCTCCCCCATGTACGTGATGCACATGATTAGCCCCACAGTATAGATCAGGCAGGTATGTGTCCCCAGTAAATATTAGACAGGTATGTGTCCTGTGGAAGTCACTTACTTACCAATACACCAAGATTTCAAAAATAAGTCAGGAGATGAAAAGAAAAACAACTTATGGCTTTATTCAAAAATGGCACATGTATACATGAGGGAAACCCAGTTAAGCCTAGCAAAAGGGTCAAGGCAGTTTAAGGTTTCTGATTCAACTTCCGCTGTGCACCAGTTCTTATACTCCAAATTACGTGTTCATGATGTAATTTACTTGTCCAATAATAATGTGTGTCTCCGAGGGTCTTCTTCTTTCACTCCAAGAGGGCGGAGAATTCCCACAGCCTTGCACCTGGTCTGGACTACAGCACACAATCTCTCCGGTATCCTGTTCCCATAGTTATTTTCAAGGCCTTTACTAGTGTGTCTTGAACCATCCCCCGATGGGAGGTTGCAGTACCAAGCACGCCATATCAGTTTAGAAATTCCTGAGAAGACAAAAAACTCACACAGTACCAGGTCTTGGCTAGAGCATGTCTGTAATGAAAGAATCTAAGACTAACTTTAAAGGGTAACTCTATTCATCTGAATCATCTGTGTTACATTGGCCTTATTAAACATTGGTGTCACCTTACATCTATTAAGTGCATATATATGAAACTTGGATTAACATACAGCTATGACATTAACAGTCCCCAGAATAGTTTAGGCAGGTGGCAGGGACGGATCTGGGGGGGGGGTCTCTTGCCCCAGGCGCAGCTTGGTCTAGATCCGTCCCTGGCAGGTAGGCATGTGTCACCCAGCATAGTTTAGGCAGGTATGCGTCCCCAGTTTAGTTTAGGCGCAGTGTGCATACCTCCTCCCTTCTCCCTTGTCTGTGTATTGAATCCCCCCTGCCTTTTCACCCTGTCTGTGTGGCATTCTCCTCCCTTCATCCCCTTGTCTGCAGCCAGTTCTCTTTTGTGTAGCGATCCCTGGCACATTGAATCCCCACTGCCCTCTCACCCAGTCTGTGGCATTCTCCTTCCTTCTTTCTCATCTGCCATCTGGGACACACACTAGCCGAATGGTTACCAGGGTAAAAATATCAGACACTATGTCTAAAAAGACAAACCCTATAGGTATAAATAGGAGGTTAAATAGACTCCAAAATAAAAACACCAAGTGGTGCTAAAAAATGGGTCACCCTGCGGTGCGGGGCCCAAACGGTGTGTACCCTATTAGCGTAGCAGGGGCGCACCAATGCCAATATAGAGGGTCTTTGCTGATCCCCCCCGTTAAAAGAAAGCGGGGTGTAGCTATCTCATAGATGGCTGGTGCTTACACACTGGATATCGCAGTGCAGGATATGGGATATCACCCCTGGCCAACTGTGCATCAATAGTGGCCAGCGGGGTACCCAGAGTACTGCCGGCACTGCCAATCCCAGAGTGGGGCAGTAATGGAGGGTAGAAAGTGCACAGTGCTATACAAATGTGAATCACCCTAATATGAACATATTTCACCCTAACAGGCTTCCTCAGAAGGTGCTATACAATATATACAATGCTATACACAATATATACAAAGAACCCCCAATCACAGCCCCAGTAGCTTAAGTCAAAGCTCATCTGCCATCTGCAGCCAGCGTGTTCCCTTTTGTGCAGTGATCCCTGGCACTTTGTCCCCCGGCCTCCTCCCCTTCCCTCTGTGCAGCGATCCCTGGCCCTGCACTGTAAATACTTACAGAGCCTCTGAGCCTCTCTGCCCCACGATTGCACCTCATCTCTGCTGCTGCAGAGCCAGTCTTCTCTGTTCGGGACACAGTGATTCGGCTTGATGACGTCACCAAGCCGTGTCACTTTGTCCCGAACAGAGAAGACTGGCCCTGCAGCAGCAGAGATGAGGTGTGATCGTGGGACAACATGCTCCAGAGTAAATAAGTATTTACAGTGCAGGACCAGGGATCGCTACACAGAGGAAGGGGGGGGGAGGAGGGCAGGGGACAAAGTGTCAGGGATCGTTGCACAAAAAAAGGCAACACACTGGCTGCAGACAGGGGGAAGAAGGGAGGAGAATGCCACAGACAGGGTGAGAGCAGCGTGAGAGCGCAGGGTAGATATGATGCATAGACGGGGGAGAAGGGAGGGGGTATGCATCTGCAGCTTCTCTTTTCTGCTGGTTCACAATCACACAAGGGTTCCCCCGGGATGGCTGAATGTCTGTTTTCACTCTTTGGGTAGCGTAGATCGCTGCCCACAGTGTGCTGGCAGGCATCCAGCAGTCTTAGGGAATCCCTTGTTAGTAAAAAAAAAAGTGGAGCGGTGGAGGAGATAAGCTAGAAATCTCCCTGGCTGCAAGGACGAGTGTAGCTCGTCCTTACCACTTTCAGCATTTTTTTACCGGACGAGTTACACTCGTGCTTACCGCTAGGGAGGTTAATAGTGTGCCTGTGTCCATTCATACGTTTGCGCAGAGTTTGTCCAGTTTCTCCCACGTACATAATATTGGGGCATTTAGCACACATGATCAGATATACCAGATTGGTGGAACCACAGGAAAATGTACCTTGTACTCTGTACTCCTGTTGTGAACCTGGTATCGTTACCCTGTCAGTGGAGTAAATGTGTCTGCAGGTCCCACATATTTTTTGTCGGCAGGGTGCTGTTCCATTTTGTTGAGGCCTATTCAAAGAACTCCTGACAATCATCTGTTTTAGATTGTGTGGTTGCCGATATGACAAGAGTGGAGGTTTAGGGAATATCGTTCTCAGTCTGTGATCCTCGTGTAAAATGGGATGAAGTTCCTTAGCAATCCTCCTTAAGATTTCCAGGTGTGGGTTGTAGGTGACTGAAAGCGTGTTGTAACTCAAAAACTATTATAAACTATTATAAAATAAACTTAAAGGAATACTATCGATACCCAAGTGTTCTAAAATGACAGTGTACAAATAATGTCTAAGTAACTGTGTAAATATTTTCCTACTTTTCATGTTAAATATCAGAGGCAAAAGCTGTAATTTATTGAGGGTAGGATTTAGCTATATTGGGACAAATCAATTGCAGAAGGGGTGTCTGCTTAATGCACAACCAGAGTTGCATATTAGACTACAGAAAGCAAATATCAAACATATCAAACTCTGAAAGCAAAAACAGTATGAAAAAGCTGTGACAATTAGTTACATATTCCTTCAGACAGGTCAGTCAGAAACACAGGACACAGGAGCTGCAGCTGTTGGGAGCTCTCTTCTCTGTCACACACAGAGCTACACATAGAGTTAACTGATCAAGTGTGAGAGGAATTTCCCCTCTCCTCATGGCTCAGTCAGCCATCAGTAGTCAGTAAAGTTTAAATGTATATTGATAACAGTAAACAAAGAAGTTGCTACTAAAATGTATACACCAGTACTTAGCAGCACTTCCCAAACAATTCCTGTGTTAATTGAAAAAAATGTGCATCGATGGTATTCCTTTAAAGCCAGTGTTTACCATTTTAAAAATAAAAAAGTCGGATACTCACCTAAGGAGAGGGAAGGCTCGGTCCTAATGAGCCTTCCCTCTCCTCTTCCGGTGCCCTCGGTGCTGCGCTGGCTCCCCCGTTCGCGTCCGCCGCAGGGACTTCGGAGGTCTTCGGGAGCACTCGGGCTTCCGAAGACAGCCGCTCCATACTACGCACGCGCGAGTGCGTCATAGAGGGCGCTCGCGCATGCGTAGTATGAAGCGGCCCGTCTTCGGGAGCCCAAGTGCTCCCGAAGGCTTCCGAAAGCTCCCTTCGGCATGCGTAAGTGGCAGTATTTGACCGAACTGGTCGAATACTGCCACGGGGGATCCTGCACGGGACCGGGCACCGGGAGAGGAGAGGGAAGGCTCATTAGGACCGAGCCTTCCCTCTCCTTAGGTGAGTATCCGACTTTTTTATTTTTAAAATGGTAAACACTCACTTTAAGAATTAACAATAACACTTAGTATATAATTGGATCCAATAGCAATGACATGTCAGGATCCTATTCACATGAAATGATACACAGAGATCGGTATCGTGGATAGGAACAGAGTCTTTATTCTGCCGTTGGCTTATAAAGGGCAAAAAAACACAAAATTATAATACAGGCAGGGTAATTTTTGAATATCTTATACATCATTTTCCAAAATTACTTAATGTCCATCTTCTACAGAATATGTAGACAGGCAATATCAGCAGGTGCACTGTTTTTTGGCATCATGCCCAGACTATGTGGCAGGATCCTACAATGGGTTTTAACATAGAATTCAGTAACAAATATGTTATTGTGGTTGGCTTCAAACAGAGGTGCTAGAGAGATGACCTACATCTTAATAACACAACTTATAGAGGAACTCCAGTGAAAATAATGCAATAAAAAAAGTGCTTCATTTTTACAATAATTATGTATAAATGATTTAGTCAGTGTTTGCCCATTGTAAAATCTTTTAAATCCCTGATTCACATTCTGACATTTATTACATGGAGACATTTTTACTATTGGCAGGTGATGTAGCTGCTGCATGCTTTTTTTTCAGTTGGAAACAGCTGTAAACAGCTATTTCCCACAATGCAACAAGGTTCACAGACAGGAAACTGCCAAAAGTACCTCGGTACTCAGAGCTTCTTGTGGGAGGGGTTTCACCACAATATCAGTCATACAGCACCCCGTGATGGTCTGTTTGTGAAAATGAATAGATTTCTTATGTAAAAGGGGGTATCAGCTACTGATTGGGATAAAGTTCAATTATTGTTCGGAGTTTCTCTTTAAGGTCTTAACTAAGCAGTAATTTTCCTATCAGATATCTCGCTGTATGTATAAGTATGTAAGAATATATAGAATATATATGTTAAAATCTAACTTAAATATGTACCTACATCCAACATGGCGTCTTTGGCCTTGCTAAACAGTTCAGCTAAGCCTCAGTGTGTATGCCTTACAGTCCATGAGCGGAGCATTGTACCCTAATAGTAAGATTATATGGATATATCAATGCTTATTCCATTTCCTTTAGTATTTATGTATATAAGGTAAAAAGAGTATCAATTAAATAATAGCAAATAAGTAAAAGTATCATTATACTGTTCCCAACTACTAGCTGTCAGGAACTTAAAACAAGTGTTCCTGGCTGTACACCCAGAATGTGGTTACATGTTCGGTTTTTTTTTGATGAAGATGTAGTCTAAAGTGGAGCGGAAAAGAGGAACCTGCGGTGTGTGCTTCAAAGACTAAATTTCTACATCAAAAGGAGTCAATTGGTACAGCCTGTTCTGTATAGCTGGTAACTTGTAACCTATAAACTAAATACTGAATATTATCTGAGAGGCCTATTCTAGAGATTGTCTCTTATGCAGACCCTATGATGTCTGAGAGACAAAATGGCTCCCGGCTAAGCATTTATGCCAAGTTGTGATGTATATTTGCCTTGTAGTTACTGTGCTAAGCTATGTATTATAATTGTATGAGTATATCAATATTATCCTACTTCTCTTATATGGATATGTGTATGAGCAAGCAAAAGATATTGATTAACTAACACTGGCGAATGGAGGGGGCTGTTCCGGGTGTCTGGAACACCCCCCCCTGCACTGAGCTGTGTATTCAGCCAGGGAAGCCCGCATAATATAAACAGTCTCATTATCCCTCCCTTCTTACTTCTGGTGCCTCCCTCCAGCTAATAGAATGAGAGAGGCAGCCGAGCTTCCCCCACAAGAAGATGCAGCTTGCAGTGAGAGAATGTTGATTCTGGAGTCCCGGACTCTCCACAGCACAGAAGTGTCAGACATGATGCAATTAGAGGGCAGGCAAGCTGGTAAATATACACAGCATGATTGCAGAGCTTGCCCTGAGGGTCCGTGGGCAAACATCTGTCTGGTCTCTCCCCATTGTTATAATGACTGCATGTGTGGATAAGGTGTTAAACAAGTTGAAAAGTTTTTGACAGTCCCTAGACTCCAGGAGGACTACTTTCTGACTTGTGTGGGAGACTGGCAGGGACAGGAGTCCGATTACAGGCAAGTAACCTGTCTGATGTGGGACTGCAATACAGATAAGTTCTCTGCTCCATCTCAGGCTATTCTCAATTTCTCCACTCCTCTCTCTGGGCTAGTGCAACGCCAAAATGACAATAGCAATTTGTGAGTGTGATTTTGTGAAGCGATTTTCAGAGCGATTTTTGAATGAATCGCTTAAAAACATGCTACATGCAGTATACGTGCGATTTTGAAAAAGTCACAACGCTGCTGTGAGAACACCGTCATAGGGTAACATTAGCCAAGCGCTTTTCAAATCACTGTTGATTTGAAAAACGCTCAGAAGCCCTCTTGGTGTGCACCAGCCTCCTTCATTCACCTTTGTTTCCATCTTCCCCTAGTGCTGGCTGTGTCTTCTTGTCATACAGGAAAGCTAAATAAAAGTGCAATTCTGGTGAGGCAAAATATTATTATTTAGTATTTATATAGCACCGCCATCTTCCGCAGATGCATATATCCCTGCATCATATGGGTATCGCTTGCGCTATGTGACACTATGTGGCATATTCCACTGGATTGTCCAAACTAAGTCTATCTCTCGTTCCTCTCTCGGGGAGTTGTTCCAGCGCTGTACCCCGTTCAAATTTGCTGCTACCAGAAGCCCTTAGAAACACTCGTGTCCTTGAGTACTTCTAAAGATAGGCAGCTCCGTAATACGCCAGCGCACTTTTGTGCATGGGCAGTATGGAGCCACCTGTATTCGGAAGCACTCGGGGACATAAGTGCTTCTGGACCTTTCAGGAATCCCCCCCTTAAAAATCCTGCGTTTGCCCCTGACTAATAATGAATGATAAAGGAGTGATAACTGTCCTATCCTTTCAGTGACAACCAAAGGGACACGTTCCTCTTTCTGGTTTTGCTTATATTTCAGGAGTTCAGTCCTGGGGATGTTGCTGGCTTTCCTGATTTGGGCCTCAGCCATAGGAGGATGTAACCTTGTTTAATGAAAGTGTTCTTAAGGCGATCCAGGTGCTTGTCTCTGTCCATCCTGTCAGAACAAATCTGGTTGTACCTTATAGCTTGGCTGTAAATTATAGAGTTCTTAATGTGCTTGGGATGAAAACTGTCATATCTTAGGTATGTAGAGTACTGGATAAGGGCACCGCCTTTGACATGGGAGACCAGGGTTCGAATCCTGGCTAGGTCAAGTACCTATTCAGTAAGGAGTTCAAGGCAAGACTTCCTAACACTGCAGGGTGGCCTCTTGAGCGCGTCCCAGTGGCTGCAGCTCTTGAGCGCTTTGAGTCCGACAGGAGAAAAGCGCTATATAAATGTTCGGATTATTATTATTATTATGTAGGACGGTCTGTAGGTTTGCGATACACAGAGGGTTCTATGTTGTTACCCCTGATGTATATGGTGGTGTCCAGAAAGTTAATCTCTGTGTGAGAGTAGGTAAGTATGTATTTTTGTAGGACATTTCTTTTATGTAGAGCAATATCGCCCCTTCTAACAACATGGACTGCAGCCACTAGTAAAGATGGCGGTGACAGTCTCTCACATTTACTGCGCATGCGCCTGCCCATAAGCCACAACATCTCCTTCAGAGCGGATGCGACGTTACATCTGCATCCGCCCATACTAACAGTCCGGGTGTTGCGACTTAAATAACTTATTATGCTGCCCGTCTTACTGCAATACCAGAAGTCGTCATTGCGACGCTCCCGGCACACACTTCCGCCCACGATTAGAGTTTAGTTTGGCGCCAACAGGGTGATATATATCACGGAGGGACCACCACAGACCCTTATAGAGGCGCTTGATCCAGAACTAGACCTACTACTGGTAAGCTACCTTTTTCATATCTCCTTACATTTACACACGTGCCATGTCACACTGCCTTTTGCTATAAAAGCAAGGTTTACACTATTTGCCTGGCTATGTGTTTATTGGTTTTTCATATGATCTGGTACTGTGACCTTCGTATAGTATAGTTTATTGATTTATACCACGTTATATAGAGCAGTATGTGCAAATGTACTTAACATATGGATTATGCGATACTGGTATGTTTTGAGTATATTTGAATATGCTACATATTTATAGGATTTTGATTATGGTTAAAACACCAAAAATAATTTTATGTACAATATTTGTAAAAATGTCTTGCGTATATTGTCATTTCTGTAAATCAAGCGTCCCCTGGCACATTTTTTCTTTTGTTTCTTTCCCCCCCCCCCAGTGTATCTCCTAACTTGATTGCCTGATGAAGCGGGAGTTTTGCCCATGAAACAGGTTGCATACCTGGAGAATCCCCAATAAATAGTTCTGTTATTAATTAACGGCTTATTGGCTGATTTATTTTTTACCTGAGGGAGGTGTGTCCACCTGCATCCCTCCTTTTAAAGCGGATTTCAATTATTTTATACTTGTTGGCTCCTCTGTTATTGTTGCTTTTGCTGCTGAACAGTCCACCCTTGGTGGAGGGGTGCATCCCCAATGTTTCTATCTACAGAGAGCGACTTTTTAATACCTGAGTGGGGTCAGGTCCTAATTATCCCCACCTGCAGTTACAGTGGTTGCCTTTGCGGTAACCCAGACTTGTGAGTACATCTACCGTTTGCTTTTATTTTATCTCCATTTGATTCTGACATACTACACCATATTGGGCTCTCGGTATCTTTGTTTGTACAAAGCTTGGGATGAAAACTGTCATATCTTAGGTATGTGGGACGGTCTGTAGGTTTGCGATACACAGAGGTTTGTATGTTGTTACCCCTGATGTATATGGTGATGTCCAGAAAGTTAATCTCTGTGTGAGAGTAGGTAAGTTTCAATTTGATTGTAGGATGGAAGGCATTGAAGTTCCTGTGGAACTGGAGAAGATCATCCTCACTTGCGGACCAGATGATTAAAATATCATCAATGAAGCGGAAGTAGGCCATGGGTTTTATGCCACATGCATTGAGGTATTCCTCTTCAATTTTGGCCATGAATAGACTTGCATACTGTGGTGCGAATCGCGAACCCATTGCCACGCCCATCTGCTGTAAATAGAGGTCCTGTCCAAAAGTGAAATAATTATGAGTGAGAATGAATTTGATCAGTCCAGCAATAGGCTTTACAGGTATGCCCTGACCCTGAAGATATTTACGGCAGGCCGCAATACCATCATCATGGGGAATGTTCGTGTACAGGGACTCCACGTCCATCGTGGCCAGTATGGTTCCCTCAGGTACTGGGCCGATGGCTGTCAGTTTGTTCAGGAGGTGGGTGGTATCCTGTAAGTAGCTGGGTCTTTTACAGACAAGAGGTTTCAAGATGTTTTCCAGCCACCCTGAGATGTTCTCTGTAAAAGTTCCGCTCCCTGAGATTATGGGCCTGCCTGGATTTCCCTCTTTGTGGATCTTGGGAAGCATGTAAAAGCAGGCTGTTCTAGGCTCTTCAGGGATAAGGGTCCTTACATGTTGTCTGATGTTTGCAGGCAATCTGTTAACCATCCTATTGAGTGCCATCCTGTAGCCTTTTGTGGGGTCCCCTTGTAATTTGGCATAGTGAGCGGTGTTGGATAATTGTCTTTGTGCCTCCTGGATGTAGTCACTGGTGTTCATTATGACTATGGCACCACCTTTATCCGCTGCGCAAACGTATGAATGGACACAGGCACACTATTAAGGATACCAAATCTGCACTCACAGTTGCTACACACTTTCGGTCCAACGGACACAGCATGGATGATCTTCGTGTCACTGCCCTGAATGGCGGCTTCAAAACGTCAAATGATCGATTAATAGCCGAAACAAAATTTATAAATTGGTTCAAAGCTGTGCAGAACGGTTTGAATAAGGACAACAACTTTTTATATTGGTATGAGGCTGATGATATTTGAACTTTCTCAGCCATTTTAGCTGAACTTGTGAACTAAGAATTTACGATACCTCTGGGTCAATCCTAATCCCAGGTCTGTGAGCATGGAGTAAACAAGGATCCTTCTCTTAGCTAACAACCTCTAACCCCATTTAGATGGTCTGTTTGAATTAAGGCATCCTAATGACATGTATTTATGCTTGAAAAAAATATCTGTTTTCCCTTTTGATGTTGCATGTATAAAGCTGTCTGTACCACCAGCTTGCAACTAACAGGATATAAGCCCGACGAAGGCTGGAAGGCCGAAAGCTTGCTTATTTTTATTCATTTTTAGTTAGCCAATAAACTGTATCATCCTGATTTAAAACGTCTTGCTTTTACTGATGGCTAACACGGTACAATACCCTACTTCTACTAAAATAGATAGGTAAATAGTCACACAGGTAAGCTTGACCCCCCCCTGCCCAGCCCGCACAGCATTACTGGGTGAGATCCGGATAGCACTATCCGGACTCACCCAAATCCGAATTTGAGCCCATGCCTGGTAAGGAGTGGCTTCCATCTGGCCACTCTACTATACAGGCCTGATTGGTGGATTGCAGCAAAGATGAAATCGTGGTTGGGGTGTCTTGGCACCCTATGGAAAAAAATACAGGAGACAAAAAAGGGAGCCCGATAATGCAGTATGTCAATAGTAGGTCTGTGGAGAAATCAATTGATTGAAAGGGCTACTCACAAAGGAGGGTTGCAAGGGGCAACCGACCACAGGAAGCAGGTGGAGACCATAAACCCGACTCCACTCGGGGTGGTCCTGGACGGACCTGGTTGCGGTCGCTCTCTTAGATGAAAAAGGATGGACAAAACATTAACCGTGGTAAAACAATGGGTGTTCTGTCACCACCCCTCAGACAAACATGTACGGGGGTATAACTATGCACAATAAGGGAAAGAGGCGCCCTGATTTGAATAAAAGCTTTTAAAACCAGTTTAAAAACGAAAAACAAAAATGAGGTATCTTACCTCAATGACGAAATCTCTGTAAACTTACAAAAGATTTTTATTTGAGCACAGACAACGCGTTTCGCGGGTCTGAGCCCGCTTCCTCAGGCCAATACAGTGCCAAATGACAGAAATCCTGTAGCATAGGGAGAGGCTCCCTATGCTACATGATTTCTGTCATTTGGCACTGTATTGGCCTGAGGAAGCGGGCTCAGACCCGCGAAACGCGTTGCCTGTGCTCAAATAAAAATCTTTTGTAAGTTTACAGAGATTTCGTCATTGAGGTATGATACCTCATTTTTCTTTTTCGTTTTTAAACTGGTTTTAAAAGCTTTTATTTAAATCGGGGCGCCTCTTTCCTTTATTGTGCTGCAAAGATGGTTGTCCTACTGGAAGTTTCTCCTTTCTCCAGAGAAGTCCTCTGGAGCTCTGACGGAGTGATCATCTGGTTCTTGGTCACCTGCCGGCCAGCTCTAGGAAGAGTCCTGATAGTTTTGAACTTTTTCTACTTACAGAAGATGGAGGCCACTGTGCTCATTGGGATCTTCAAAGCAGCAGAAACTTTTCTGTAACCGTCCCCAGATTTGTGCCAATCAACTGAATTTTCTACAGGTGGACTTAATTAAGTTGCAGAAATATCTCAAGGATGAGCAGGGAAAACGAGATGCATCTGAGCTCAGTTTTGAGCTTCATGGTCAAGGCTTTGAATACTCATGTACATGTGCTGTCTCAATTTTTTTTATTTTTAATAAATTTGCTAAAACCTCATGTAAACGTTTTTTAACATTGTCATTATGGGGTGCCATGTGTGTGTATAATTCTGAGGAAAAAAATGAATTTTGGAATAAGCCTGTAGCATTACAAAATATGTTAAAAGTGATGCGCTGTGAATACTTTCTGGATGCACTGTGTGTATGGAGGAATTTGCAATAATTTAAGCCCATGGAAAATGATTTTGTGATTTCAACTAAATGGCCATTTCAACTTATGTTTCCAAGGTTCTGCAGCAGTACCAGAAATGCAAGGAACTTCATTTATTTATTGATGCATTATGGTCCCCTTTTGATCACAGGGGCTCCATTGTGCTATACTCTAGCTGTCTAAGACGAGTGATATACAGTTCAGTCTGGTGCTATAGTGACCTCCTGCCACTACTGTTTTTTTTCTTTGACAAATTAACGTGTGGAATAATTAATCTGTGATTAAAGTGTTTCCAGTTAGATAAAATAAAAATAATTATTCATACTTGGGGCTTCCACCAGCCATCTTCAGGCTAATCGGTCCCTCTACAATCTACATCCTCCTCCGCTACCTGGATCTTCTACTATGGGTCCCTGTAATTTCGCCAGTCAGGGAAGCCGCAGTCCGCAACGCACGCTTCCCTGTTGCGCTCATATGGCCGGGAGCGTTCTGCCCCTGTGCTGTAGTCTCAGATCCCCCTCACTGCATGCCTTGTGCAACAAACTTCAGAGACCTCAGATCAGCAGTGACGCGCAGTGGAGACAGGAGAGTGGTGCTCCTAGTAATGGTACGTATACAGGAAGTGCTTACTTAGCATATTTGCGCCATTACTATGGGCACTGCTCGCCAGTCCCTTCACTGTGGGTCACCGCTGATCTGAGGTTTTTGAAGTATGCTGCGCCGGGCATGCAGCAAGGGGGATTCGGGGACATTGTGGAGGATAGGTCCTCCTGAGCAGGTAAATGAGTGGTGGCCTCTGGAGTAAGAGGGGGACAGGCTAGCTACCTACTGGGTGCACTTATACTTGGCTGCCTATACTGGGGGCATGTATACCTAGCTACCAATACTGGGAGCACCTATACCTGGCTAGCTATACTGGGGGCAACTTTACTTTGCTTCCTATGCTGGGGGCACCTATAACTTGCTATTTATACTGGGGACACCTATAACTGACTATACTGGGGGCACCTATTCTTGGCTGCCTATACTGGGAGCACTTTTATTTGGCTACTTATACTAGGGAATCTCTACTTGGCTACCTATACTGGGGGCATCTATACTATGGGTTTCTATCAGGGCTGTGGAGTCGAGGAGTTTGAGCAATTTTGAGTACCTGGAGTCAGGTTTCATAAACTGAGGAGTCGGAGATGGAGTCAGATGATTTTTGTACCGATTTTGTACGACAGCCCTGGTTTCTATACCTTGCTACCTGTACTTGGGGGCACCTATGCTTGGATACCTATACTGTGGGCACCCATACCTGGCTACCTATACAGTGGGCACCTATACTTTGAGCACCTATACTTGGCTACCTATATTGTGGTCATCTATACATGGCTAGCTTTACTGGGTGGACCTATGCCTGGCTAGCTATATTGAGGGCACCTATGCCTGGCTATCTATACTGGGGCACCTATACTTGGCTACCTCTTCTGAGAACACCTATACCTTGCTACCTATACTGGGAGCACCTACTGTATACCTGGCTAGCTATACTGGGAGCACTTTTACTTCGTTTCCTATACTGGGAGTACCTATGCAAGTATAGAATCGGTAAATGGAAGCACATGTGGGGAGATCAGTTGTCAAATCTTCCTTCCTGGTTGTGGCACATCCAGGGGGAGTGCTGTATGAGTTTAGCACAGTGTGTTTTGGTTTTAAACAGTATCAAGCACTATGTGCGATTGTTTTATTCAATTTTAGGGTATCCTGCTGTGTACGCCCAATGCTTGGAGGATTAAGAGCACGATTTTCATGTGGAATTGTAATATCTAATATCTAATCTAATTGCAGCACTGCGCTGCCACTCTGGTACGGACTTTTATGTCTTGGGCACACTCCACAGGGAATAGCATAGCCATAAGAAGGTCCCGGGAAATATCGGTTACGATCTTGGGAGGCATGGGGACTGGCACATAGGGACAACAGACAGTGGATACCCAACATCATCTGAACATGGTTTTAGAACAGTTAACGCACAACACCTATAAAGTTCAGGGATGCACTCCGTCACATTCAGAGCCCATTCACACGGTGATTAGCTAATAGCTGAAGAGATAGCGCTTTTTAAAGTGCTAGTGCTTTGTTACCCTATGGCAGTGTTCTCACTGCTGCAATTGGCGGAGATCTCAAACGTGTTACCTGAAGCATTTTTTGGTGATTCTGGAGCGTTCGCGGCACAGTGCTTATAAAGCGCTGACCGCGGTCGCTCGGAAATCGCGGAAGTGTCCAGTGATTTTTACCTCCCTAATCGGTAAGCGCTTCCATTTTGCACATTTAGATGTGAGGGCATTTATATGGATACACCTTAATAAAATGGGAATGGTTGGTGATATTAACTTCCTGTTTGTGGCACATTAGTATATGTGAGGAGGGAAACTTTACAAGATGGGTGGTGACCATGGTGGCCATTTTGAAGTCAGCCATTTTGAATCCAACTTTTGTTTTTTTAATAATTGTTCAGACAAGGTTAATCTAACAAGGGGAACTTACTGTGTGAGCAGAGATCCCATATGGATCCGGTCGTCAAGGTTTGACTACGTTCTTCCTCAAATTGTTAAAGAGGATCTGTAACGTCAAAAGATCCCCTGGGGGGTACTCACCTCGGGTGGGGGAAGCCTCCGGATCCTAATGAGGCTTTTAACGCCGTCCTGGGTCCCTCAGGGGTCTCGCTGCAGTCCTCCGTGAAAGATGACGTCAATATTTACCTTCCCGGCTCCTGCGCAGGTGCTCTGACGGCTGTCGGCTCCGAACTACATGGAAATACCCGATCGCTGTCGGGTCTGCTCTACTGCGCAGGCGCAAGTTTCCGGCGCCTGCGCAGTAGAGCGGACCCGACTGAGATCGGGTATTTCCGTGTAGTTCGGAGCCGAAAGCAGCCACAGCACCCCCGCTGGAGCCAGCAAAGGTAAATATTGAACTGACAGTCGGGTCTGTCGCCGGCTGTTCGGAGGGCTGCAGCGAGACCCCCGTGGGACAGAGGACGGCGTTGGAAGCCTCATTAGGATTCAGAGGCTTCCCCCACCCGAGGTGAGTACCACCCAGGGGATGTTTTTGAGGTTACAGAGTCTCTTTAAGAAAACTCTGAAGTTCAAAGCTCCTCAGGAAGTGCCAATTTTGAGATATCATACTCCATGGGACAGATTGGTACAGGTTTTGTCACAAGACCACACTTTGGTAAAGAGGTTAAACAAACATAACACTAAATTAGAGGTGATATTTCTCCACGATCAAGAACAGGGGAGGACTGGGACCTTTTGGCCTGTGGGAAAATACAAACTAGAGGCCTGTTATAGCAGCACCAGCCCAAATGACGTCACACACGCGCCCCATGTCGTATATGTCAGTAGTCACATGGAGCGCTAATGCTGAAATACAGCAAGAAAACTCTGGGGACAATGTGGCAGGTAAAGTACAGGCTTCGGGGGGTACATAATACATTTTGAGGGTCAACAGTCAGGGGGTTTACGTCATGTCTATCATTCGTGGTTATCGCATGCCGGGATTATTGCACCTGACAACCACACCTGACAACTGAGATTTCCCAACATCTCAAATTGATACATTCAACCAATTTCCACCCAAAATTTTTATCCGATTCGATATCAAAACGGTTGACCAATCGGCTGTCAAGTCAACAGATGTATGGCAACTTTAATTCCCCAAAGCTCATTCCTTCATTCCTCCTCCCCCACCCCCACACACTTATGTCCTCCACTTCGCCACCATCTCTACTAATCCCTCACTGCGGAAGATGGTGGTGCTATATAAATACTAAATAATAATTATAATAATAATTTGCCTCACCAGGATTGCACTTTCACTTAGCTTTCCTGTATGACAAGAAGACATAGCCAGCCAGCACTAGGGGAAGAGGGAAACAAAGGTAAATGAGGGAGGGCTGGTGCACACCAAGAGTGCTTCAGAGTTTCTTTCAAATCGACACTGATTTGAAAAGCGCTTGGCTAATGTTACCCTATGACGGTGTTCTCACAGCAGCATTTAGATTTTTTCAAAATCACAAAGATACTGCATGTAGCATTTTTTTTTTTAGCAATTCATTCAAAAATTGCTCTGAAAATCGCTTCACAAAATCACACTCACAAATTGCTAGCGATTGCTATTGTGATTTTGGCGTGCACTAGCCAGAGAGAGGAGGAGTGGAGAGAGACTGGGAATAGCCTGAGATGGAGCAGAGAGCTTATCTGTATTGCAGTCCCACATCACACAGAGGCTACTTGCTTGTAATAGGACTCCTGTTCCTGCCAATCTCTTACACAAGTCAGAAGTCTAGGGACTGTCAAAAACTTTTCAACTTGTTTAACACTTTATCCACACATGCAGTCATTATAACATAGGGGAGAGACCAGACAGATATTTTCCCACGGACCCTCCAGGCAAGCTCTGCATCATGCTGTGTATATTTACCAGCTTGCCTGTCCTCTTATTGCACTTTTATCAGCTAGCCAAGTGTTTCGCATTGCCTTACAACAACAAACCTCAATACACCAGGCACTTGACCGGCCCTAAATCACTGAATGAAAGGCAGCCTGGGGGGAGATTGACCCCTTTCCCCCCTTGGCCAGTCCGAGCCTGATCAAGAAGATCTTATGATCAAGGAGATTGAATGCAAATACAAGCAGGTGAGTTCCAGTCTGACCTGGTGGAAAAGGTTTCTGGCGATGTTTCATGGACACTCAGACTGGGCCTCTGCCGTTCAAAACTTTTTCCTGCACCCGTCCAATATACAGTCTTATATACCAATATTTCCAAGCTAAGCAACATCCTATAAGGTTAGAGTTTTTTTTCCCCAACTTCCAACAGTGAATATGTTTATTTTTAAAAGACACCTGTCTATGAGGTGTTTTGTGTGTGTGTGTGTGTGTGTGTGTGTGTGTGTGTGTGTGTGTGTGTGTGTGTGTGTGTTCAATGGGTATGGGTTGGATTGAGTGAATTCAATGGGTATGGGGTGGATTGGGTGAGTTTTGGCGGATGATGGGAGAGTTCATGTTATGTTTTAATTTTAGACTGTAGTTCTGTTCTTTCAAGTTTTTGCTAGGGGTTTCAGTGCGAGAACCTTGGCGGGCGCTGCAATCTAAATATTGCTATTCATGTCGTCTTGTGATGTTACTGTTCCACTGGTTTGTTATAACTTTTAAATGGAAAATTATGATGCTGATGCCATGTTCATTGTATTTATTACAAAACTGATGACTTGTTTTGCTTTGTTCGCATCAATAAAATACTATTGGAGGAAAAAAAGACACCTGTCACTACTCCTTTGCCTTGTTAAGTACAAACAAGTTCCACTTTTCCATGAACATGCAAGCAATACGCATGTGATACAGATGCCGAGAGGATGGGTAACAGCGGCCTAGAAGTTAGGACATCCCCAGAGAGCCAGGATAATGGAGGCTGAGAGGTCTTGCTCTCTCTCCCACGGGCAAACACCCACATCAAAGAGCTTGTGTGAGCATGAGCATGGAAAAGTGAAACATAAACATAGGCTCATAGGTACTGTCTGAACTATAGGTAGAGGTTAACGGTTAAATGTAAATAGAAACATAAGTAGGAATTCTGTATATTTAGTCTCCTCAGTGGGGACTGTAAGAAGCGAACTTACAGATATGGTTGAGGACATCTGCGCAGGTGAGGGGAGCTATCTGTACGTCACATCTCATGCTCCTAACAGCCTTAAAGAGACTCTGTAACATGAAAAAGATCCCCTGGGGGGTACTCACCTCGGGTGGGGGAAGCCTCCGGATCCTAATGAGGCTTCCCACGCCGTCCTCTGTCCCACGGGGGTCTCGCTGCAGCCCTCCGAACAGCCGGCGACAGACCCGACTGTCAGTTCAATATTTACCTTTGCTGGTTCCAGCGGGGGCGCTGTGGCTGCTTTCGGCTCCGAACTACACGGAAATACCCGGTCTCAGTCGGGTCCGCTCTACTGCGCAGGCGCCGGAAACTTGCGCCTGCGCAGTAGAGCAGACCCAACGGCGATCGGGTATTTCCGTGTAGTTCGGAGCTGACAGCCGTCAGAGCGCCTGCGCAGGAGCCGGGAAGGTAAATATTGACGTCATCTTTCACAGAGGGCTGCAGCGAGACCCCCGTGGGACAGAGGACGGCGTGGGAAGCCTCATTAGGATCCGGAGGCTTCCCCCACCCGAGGTGAGTACCCCCCAGGCATGGGCGTAGGGCCCGTGGTCGCAGCGGTCGCCTTGGCGACCGGGCCCGGCTCCTGAGGAGGCGGGGGAGGGGCCCGGGGGGCCCATCTCCGTTTGGAGGGCCATGCGACCGTGCGCGCTGGTAGGAGGAAGCCGCAGCCGCGGGGAGGGCAGCCCGACTTCTACCTCCCTTCCTCTCCCCGGGGCCCCCCCCTCAAATGCAGAGTGAGCAGCTCACGGAAGCGCTGTAGGCAGAACTCACCTCCCTGCGTTCCACTCGCCGCTGATCTCCTCTCTGGCTGGCTCTGCATAGATGTTGTTACACACGCAGCTTCCGGCTAAACAGGAAGCTGCGTGTGTAAGCATCTATGCAGAGCCAGCCAGAGAGGAGATCAGCGGCGATTGGATCCAGGGACGGAGGTGAGTTCTGCCTACAGCTCTTCCGTGAGCCGCTCACTCTGCATCTGAGGGGGGGGCCCCGGGGAGAGGAAGGGAGGGAGAGGTCGGGCTGCCCTCCCCGCGGCTGCGGCCCCCCCTCCATTATGGGGACGGGGCACCTACCTACCTGCTCTATCCTGGGGGGCAGCTACCTAATCTATCCTGGGGGGCACCTACCTAATCTAACCTATACTGGGGGGCAGCTACCTAATCTATCCTGGGGGGCAGCTACCTAATCTATCCTGGGGGGCAGCTACCTAATCTAACCTAATCCTGGGGGGCAGCTACCTAATCTATCCTGGGGGGCAGCTACCTAATCTAACCTAATCCTGGGGGGCAGCTACCTAATCTATCCTGGGGGGCAGCTACCTAATCTATCCTGGGGGGCACCTACCTAATCTAACCTATACTGGGGGGCACCTACCTAATCTATCCTGGGGGCAGCTACCTAATCTATCCTGGGGGGCAGCTACCTAATCTAACCTAATCCTGGGGGCAGCTACCTAATCTAACCTATACTGGGGGGCACCTACCTAATCTATCCTGGGGGGCAGCTACCTAATCTATTCTGGGGGGCAGCTACCTAATCTAACTTATACTGGGGGGTACCTACCTAATCTATCCTGGGGGCAGCTACCTAATCTATCCTGGGGGGCAGCTACCTAATCCTGGGGGGCAGCTACCTAATCTATCCTGGGGGGCAGCTACCTAATCTATCCTGGGGGGCACCTACCTATTCTAACCTAATCCTGGGGGGCAGCTACCTAATCTATCCTGGGGGGCAGCTACCTAATCTATCCTGGGGGGCAGCTACCTAATCTATCCTGGGGGGCAGCTACCTAATCTATCCTGGGGGGCAGCTACCTAATCTAACCTATACTGGGGGGCACCTACCTAATCTAACCTATACTGGGGGGCAGCTACCTAATCTATCCTGGGGGGCAGCTACCTAATCTATCCTGGGGGGCAGCTACCTAATCTATCCTGGGGGGCAGCTACCTAATCTATCCTGGGGGGCAGCTACCTAATCTATCCTGGGGGGCAGCTACCTAATCTATCCTGGGGGGCAGCTACCTAATCTAACCTATACTGGGGGGCAGCTACCTAATCTATCCTGGGGGGCAGCTACCTAATCTATCCTGGGGGGCAGCTACCTAATCTAACCTATACTGGGGGGCAGCTACCTAATCTATCCTGGGGGGCAGCTACCTAATCTATCCTGGGGGGCAGCTACCTAATCTATCCTGGGGGGAAGCTACCTAATCTATCCTGGGGGGCAGCTACCTCATCTAACCTACACTGGGGGGCACCTACCTAATCTATCCTGGGGGCAGCTACCTAATCTAACCTATACTAGGGGGCACCAACCTAATCTAATTTATACTGGGGGCACCTACCTATCTAACCTATACTGGGGCCACTTACTTATCTAACCTGTATTGGGGGCACCTAGCTAGCCTATACAGGTGGCAACTAAACTGGCTACCTATATTGGAGGCACCTACCTAACTAACCTATACTGGGGGCACCTACCTATCTAACCTACGCTGGGGGCAACTATTCTGGCTACCTATATTAGAGGCACCCACCTAGCTAACCTGTACTGGGGGCACCTATCTATCTAACTTATACCGGCGGCGCCTGCCTATCTCACCTATACCGGGGGCAACTATACTGGCTTACCTATGCCTGACTACCTATACTGGGGGTACCTATAGCTGGCTATAGGGATTTTGATATGTGTGTGCATCCGTCGGGTGTTGCCGGGGGAGGGGGGGCTGTTGTTGCCGGGGGGGGCCACATCCAGATTCCGCATCGGGGCCCAGAGGTTTGTAGCTACGCCACTGCCCTCAGGGGATCTTTTGACGTTACAGATCCTCTTTAACTCTTGAGAGGCTGGTATATAACAGTGCCACGGGGGCTCCTAGCCCACTTCTAACTACTTCTGACTTCATTATACTTCCTTTCGTGTATCTTCTTACATATGCTGTAGTGCAACGTAGTAAGAGACTGTTTTTCAGCTGAACCTAAAGCAGGTGCTAGACCTGGTTTAAGATGCACTGAAACGCTAGATGTTATTGCAGATTTGTGCTTTGCTGAGATAAGACGATTGCTGATGCCCACACCTGTTTGCCTTTATTTGCCAAAATACAGTGGGATGCAAAAGTTTGGGCAACCTTGTTAATCGTCATGATTTTCCTGTATAAATTGTTGGTTGTTTACGATAAAAAATGTCAGTTAAATATATCATATAGGAGACACACACAGTGATAATTGAGAAGTGAAATTAAGTTTATTGGATTTACAGAAAGTGTGCAATAATTGTTTAAACAAAATTAGGCAGGTGCATAAATGAAATGAAATCAATATTTAATAGATACTCCTTTTGAAGAAATTCAAGCCTCTAAATGCTTCCTGAGGGTTCCAATGAGAGTCTGGATTCTGTTTGAAGGTATTTTGAACCATTCCTCTTTACAAAAACATCTCTAGTTCATTCAGGTTTGATGGCTTTCAAGCATGGACAGCTCTCTTTAACTCACACCACAGATTTTCAATTATATTCAGGTCTGGGGACTGAGATGGCCATTCTAGAACTTTGTACTTGTTCCTCTGCATGAATGCCTTAGTGGATTTTGAGCAGTTTTTAGGGTCGTTGTCTTGTTGAAATATCCAGCCCCGGCGCAGCTTCAGCTTTGTCACGGATTCCTGGACATTGGTCTCCACAATCTGCTGATACTGAGTGGAATCCATGTGTCCCTCAAAATTGACAAGATGCCCAGTCCCTGCACTGGCCACACAGCCCCACAGCATGATGGAACCACCACCATATTTTACTGTAGGTAGCAGGTGTTTTTCTTGGAATGCTTTGTTGTTTTTCCTCCATGCGTTATGCCCAAATAACTCAATTTTAGTTTCATCAGTCCACAGCACCTTTTTCCAAAATTAAACTGGCTTGTCCAAATGTGCTTTAGCATACCTCAAGTGGTTCTGTTTGTGGTGCGGGCAGTGAAAAGGCTTCCTCTGCATCAATCTCGCATACAGCATCTCCTTGTGTAAAAAGCCACAAATGGTTGAAGGATGCACAGTGACTCCATCTGCAGCAAGATGATGTTGTAGGCCTTTAGGGCAGGTCTGTGGGTTGACTCTGACTGTTCTCACCATTCGTTGATCCTGTTTGTCCAAGATTTTTCTTGGTCTGCCAATTCGAGCCTTAACTTGAACTGAGCCTGTAGTCTTCCATTTCCTCAATATGTTCCTAACTGTGGAAACAGACAGCTAAAATCTCTGCGACAGCTTTCTGTATCCTTCCCCTAAACCATGATGGTGAACACTCTTTGTCTTCAGGTCATTTGAGAGCTGTTTAGAGAACCCCATGTTGCTTGTCTTCAGAGAAAATTAAGAGGAGGGAAACGTAAAATCGACCCCCTTAAATACTCGTTCGCATAATTAGATTCACCTGTGTATGTAGGTCAGGGGTCACTGAGCTTACCATGCCAAATTGAGTTCCAATAATTAATTCTAAAGGTTTTGGAATCAATAAAATGACAACAGTGCCCAAATTTATGTACCTGCCTAATTTTATTTAAACAATTATTGCACACTTTCTGTAAATCCAATAAACTTAATTTCACTTCTCAAATATCACTGTGTGTGTCTCCTATATGATATATTTAACTGACAGTTTTTTTATATTAACAACCAACGATTTATACAGGAAAATCATGACGATTAACAAGGTTGCCCAAACTTTTGCATCCCACTGTATATGTTCCTTAAAGCTTGAGATGTTAGGAGTCCACTTTGAGATGAGATCTGCTGGCTGTGAGAATGTCGAACCGCTGATTGCAGCCAACCAGGCTGCTGGTGCTGAAGAACGGTGTGGTGGTTGCTTCTAGAAACCACCAATTATGTTTAAATTGGCACCTATACCTGGCTACCTCTACTGTGGGCACCTATACTTCGCTAACTATACTGGGGGCACCTATGCCTGGCTAGCTATGCTGGGGCTACCTATACTGCAGCACCTATATCTAGCTACCTATACTGGAGGCACCTATACCGCGTACAAGAGGAATCGCTGCCGGGAGACTTGGATGCAGGATACAGCCTGTATGGCTTATCCTGCTGCTGCAAAAGTTTCCGGTGACGTTAAATACTATTCCCCTTCTAGGTCCACGTGGATGGTGGGGAATGATGTAATTCAGCTTCCAGCTATTGCTGTAAGGCGAATTACGGTGTTTTAAAAGTAACTTCAGCTTTGTCTTCTGACAGCGCCAAAGTTGCTCACTGTGCACTACTATAGCCGTAATTCCTATTACGGTCTATGGTGACGCTGGCTGCACCCAAGTCTCCTGCGCTGGATTGCCAGTGTGTGCCTATACCTGGCTTCCTAAACTTGACTACCTACCTACCAATTCTGAGGGTGTGTTTTTTGTTTTTTTGGTTTCACCACGGCTATATCGTACAGTGAAAATTGTTGGGTGCTAAACGATCATTCCAAATGGGAGGGGGGGCATCCTCACAAGTTAGCCTCAGGCAGCAACAAGTCTAGAACCGGCCCTGGCGGCTGCCTATCACATATTTGTGTATACAGGCAAATGCTGGACGGACGGTCCCAGTGCGCCTCTTACTCTATCCCTTCTGTTTGTCCTCCCTGGCTTTATTAAAGCCTGCATTTTGTGCTGTATGAGAGCTTTACCCATACAGCAGCAAATTAAGGAAACATTGCAGAGCGCCACAGAGATCAAGCAACACATCGCCAGCAGCATGTATACTCGCCTAAAGGATTATTAGGAACACCTGTTCAATTTTTCATTAAGGCAATTATCTAATCAACCAATCACATGGCAGTTGCTTCAATGCATTTAGGGGTGTGGTCCTGGTCAAGACAATCTCCTGAACTCCAAACTGAATGTCAGAATGGGAAAGAAAGGTGATTTAAGCAATTCTGAGCGTGGCATGGTTGTTGGTGCCAGATGGGACGGTCTGAGTATTTTAAAATCTGCTCAGTTACTGGGATTTTCACGCACAACCATTTCTAGGGTTTACAAAGAATGGTGTGAAAAGGGAAAAACATCCAGTTTGCTGCAGTCCTGTGGGCGAAAATGCCTTGTTGATGCTAGAGGTCAGAGGAGAATGGGCCAACTGATTCAAGCTGATAGAAGAGCAACGTTGACTGAATACTGACTTTGCTGCATACCTCGTTACAATTGAGGTATGCAGCAAAGCATTTGTGAAGCCACAACTCGCACAACCTTGAGGCGGATGGGCTACAACAGCAGAAGACTCCACCGGGTACCACTCATCTCCACTACAAATAAGAAAAAGAGGCTACAATTTGCACAAGCTCACTAAAATTGGACAGCTGAAGACTGGAAGAATCTTGCCTGGTCTGATGAGTCTCGATCGTCATAATTTGGTGTAAACAGAATGAGAACATGGATCCGTCATGCCTTGTTAACACTGTGCAGGCTGGTGGTGGTAGTATAATGGTGTGGGGGATGTTTTCTTGGCACACTTTAGGCGATTGGGCATCATTTAAATGCCACAGGCTACCTGAGCGTTGTTTCTGACCATGTCCATCCCTTCATGACCACCATGCACCCAACCTCTGATGGCTACTTCCAGCAGGATAATGCATCATGTCACAAAGTTCGAATCATTTCAAATTGGTTTCTTGAACATGACGATGAGTTCACTGCACTAAAATGACCCCACAGTCACCAGATCTCAACCCAATAGATCATCTTTGGGATGTGATGGAACGGGAGCTTCGTGCCCTGGATGTGCATCCCACAAATCTCTATCAACTGCAAGATGCTATCCTATCAATATGGGCCAACATTTCTAAAGAATGCTTTCAGTACCTTGTTGAATCAATGCCACGTAGAATTAAGGCAGTTCTGAAGGTGAAAGGGGGTCAAACACCGTATTCGTATGGTGTTCCTGATAATTGTTTAGGTGAGTGTAACTCCTTATCACAGGGAGAAGATCTTTCTAGCCAAGAATGACAGTTGCTCCAGTCCTCCATATGGTGAGCGAGCTGTTCTGGCCTCCGTCAGTAAGTTATGTACTTATGTTGCTGCAGCTTCAGCAATATGTACTGTGACTCACTACTTCAACTTTCACCAGCTACGTTCTTTTTTTTTTTTTTAATTATTATTATTATTTGGACCTCTTGTGCACATTATTTCTTTTATTAACTAAAATCTGCTTTGTTCGCCGTAGTGCCCCTTTAATATAAGTAAAATGGAGATGGTTATTTCCCCACCATCTCTCTCTGCTCCACCACCTGTAGTTACCATCAATGTTAAAAATACCCCAATAACCTCAACTAATGTTCACTATCTAGGGATAACCTTGGACTCTGAAGTCTCATTTAAAGAGACACCGAAGCTTAAAAAAATTATATGATTTGTATGGGTAGTACAGCTAAGAAATAAAGCATTAGGAGCAGAGGCATAAGTCTAACATTTGTTTCCAGTACAGGAAGAGTTAAGAAACTCCAGTTATCTATGCAAATAGCCATTGAGTTCTAGAACTTTGAAAGTCACAGAGAGCTCTGACTTCTGATTAGGTTATCTCAGCTGTATTGTGTTTTTCTTTTGCAGAGAATAGTTCAGGACAGGTCAAAAGTTCACTGCCTGTTCTATAAAAACATTTAGAATGCTGAGTAATGTATAAATTGCACATATTAGAGAATGATAACAATAACAATAACAATAATATTTATATAGCGCTTTTCTCCCTGGGGACTCAAAGCGCTGCGACCCTGCATTATGCAGTCTCAAAGGCTCGGGAAAAGAGGTGAGTTTTTAGCCTTTTTTTAAAGCTGTCCAGAGAAGGAGCCTCTCGTACTGATTGTGGAAGTGAGTTCCATAGAGTAGGGGCTGCGTAGGAAAAGGCCCGAGCACCAAATGTTAAGTGTATCCTGGGAATAACCAGCTTCATCTTGTTGGCAGAGCGGAGGGTGCGTGAAGGGGCATAAAGTTCCAATAGATCCGCTATGTATTTGGGTCCCATGTGGTGTAGAGCCTTGAATGTCAGCAGGCAGATCTTAAAATTGATTCTCCATTTTACTGGCAACCAGTGAAGAGTTTGCAGTACTGGGGTGATGTGTGAGCTGCGGGGGGCATTGGCTAGGAGTCTGGCTGCAGCATTCTGTACTAGCTGTAAGGGGCGCAGAGCCTTATCTGTAGATCCGATGAACAGGGCGTTGCAGTAGTCTAGGCGGGAGGATACAAATGCATGAACCAAGGCAGGTAGGTCTTCAGCTGGGATAAGGTGTTTGATTTTCGCTATATTTCTTAGATGGAAGAAGGAAGACTTGACGACAGCTGATACCTGCTGTCTGAGTTTTAGATTTCCATCCAGGATCACCCCAAGGTTACGCACAGAGTCTTTATACTGTACAGTATCTCCCCCAATTGCTAGTTTGAGGTGGTGAGCGTTTTGAACTTTATCCATCATGTGTGGACCACCTACCACCAACACCTCTGTTTTGTCAGAGTTCAGCCTCAGCCAGCTGGTGTTCATCCAATTTTGTAAATCCACTAGACACGCATTTATGGATGCTGATGGGTCTTGGGTGCCAGGCTTGAAGGACAGATACAGTTGTGTGTCATCTGCATAACAATGGTATCCTAGGCCATAGTTCTGGATTATTTTGCCCAGTGGGAGCATGTAGGCTGCAAAGAGTAATGGTGATAGTACAGAACCCTGTGGAACTCCATAGGCAAGTGGCACTGGATTAGAGTAGTGTGTGCCCAGACATACTTGCTGTGTCCTGCCAGATAGGAAGGTCTGAAACCATCTAAGAACAGTACCCCTTAGGCCACAGTAATTCTTCAGTCTCTGGATAAGAATTTCATGATCCACAGTATCAAATGCTGCTGACAAGTCAAGAAGAATCAGAACTGAGCAATCACCCTTGTCCCTTGCAGTAAGTAGATCATTCATTACTCGGACTAATGCTGTTTCAGTGCTGTGCCTTTTCCTGAATCCTGACTGAAAAGTATCAAAGATGTTGTTATCTGTAAGCCTGGCTTCTAGCTGGTTGGCGACTGCTTTCTCGATAACTTTTGATAGGAATGGTAAGTTCGCCACAGGTCTGTAGTTGGTTACAGAATCAGGATCTAGTGATGGTTTCTTCAGGAGGGGTTTTATGATTGCTTTCTTTAGTTCTTCTGGGAAAAGACCACTTTGCAAGGAGCACTGAGTGATTTTGTGAAGTGCTGGCCTGATCAGCTCTGGGCACTGCATTAAGGATCCAGTTGGGCCAGGATCCAGGTCGCAGGTAGTGGGGCGGAGACTTTGAATGAGAATTCCAAAATCTTCTACACTCAGAGTGTCAAAGACTTGCCATGGTGGTACGGTAGTAGACATATGCAACGTCCAGTGGTCAATTGATGTAGTTGGTGTAATGCTGGCACGGATGGTAGACACCTTGTTTGTGAAGAAGGCAGAGAATTCTTCACACCTTTCCCTGGAGTATGTGGTTGGGGCTTTTAGGCAGGAAGGATTGCAGAGTGATTCCACTGTGTGGAAGAGTTGAGCAGCTCTGTTGTTGGCTGTAGATATTTTGTGCGAGATAAAGTCTGATTTTTTCTTGGTTATTGCTTGTTGGTATTGTCTGAGGTGTTGAACTAGGCTAGATTTGTGCTCCTCAGACCCTGATTTACGCCACTGTCTTTCTAGTCTGCGCCCTTTCTTTTTTAGATCCATGATGGTTTTGTCAAACCAATTAGCTTTCTGCTTTTTGGTTGCTGATTTGGTGCGCCATGGGGCAATACTGTCAAGTGTTTCATATATCGTGGTGTTGTACTGGGTTACTAGAGTGTTTGGGTCCATTTGACTGTGGAGCAGATTTGTAAAATCCAGGTTGGCAGTTATCCTCTCCGGTGTTAATTTACTCAGGGGACGGGTTTTGATTGTTTCTTTAGGGAGCTGCTTGATAGGGTGATGTTCAATAGTAAACTGTATTATGTGATGGTCTGACCACACCACTGGGGTTACTGTTATGTTACTAATGTCCATTCCAAGGTGGAACAGTAAGTCTAGCGTATGCCCTCCTCTGTGGGTAGCTGATTTTACAACTTGTGTGAAGCCCAGTCCACCCATGAGATTTATTAGTTCATTTGCATCTTGTGATTGAGTGTTATCAGCCCGGACGTTGAAGTCACCAAGGATGATCCATCTCGGATAAGACAGAGTCAGCATGGCCAGAAGTTCTGGGAATTCCTGTAGGAAAGGGTCAGCATCTCCGGGGGGACGATAAACCACTAAAATTTTGAAGCCTTTACCAGCTGAGATCTGGGCACCTATACATTCAAAGGACTTTGTTGAGCCAACATTCAGGGCTCTGAGCTGCAGAGTTGTTTTGCCACAAATTGCTACACCCCCTCCTCTGCGGTCTCGTCTTCCCTCACTTAGGACTGAGTAATTGTATGGGATGGTTGCTTCCAATGTGGGGCCCGCATTGGCATCAATCCAGGTTTCTGTGATGCATGAAAAATCGCATGTCTGAATAAGGTCCGCAATAATGGCTGTCTTATTGTTTATAGAGCGGGCATTGCAGAGCAATGCCGTGACTGCATGGGGCTTAGCAATAGCGACTGGGTTCACTGCCGGGGTGTTACTGCATCTCTGACTAGGGACATGGTAACTTCTGCTACTTTCAGCCTCTGATTTCCAGTAAACATCACTGGAGATCGCTGGAAAGTTCTTTCCCTTGAATGGACCTGGGTCCCTGAAGTTGGACTGAGTCTGAGTGTGGCACTTTTTATGGGCCTGGCCGCCTTTTTTACCTCTGTGCGTTTTATTTAAAATCCCTAGAGATTCCAGCAAATGAGCTTGTTTTTTCCCAATGTGAGATGCAGCTCTCAATGGCCTGAGAGATAGTAAGAAGCTGGCTGTATAGATTAACATTGCTCTTTGTGAAGGAATGATGCAATGATATAAAAAAAAAGCTGTATAACTGAAAAAAAGAGAACTTTTTTTTGCTACCAATGTTCTAGTAATTACCCATACTACACAACCAATTCATGATATCATATATTTTTTTCCGCTTCAGTGTCTCTTTAAAGAAAATCTGTAATGAAAAAAACTCCTCTGGGGGGTAATCACCTCGGGTGGAGGAAGCCTCCGGATCCTATTGATGCTTCCCGCATCCTCGGTTCCACGGGGACGGCGAAAATCCTCCCGGAGCGGCGGCGATGTAAAATATCTACCTCCTTGGCTCCAGCGCAGGCGCAGTATCCGCTCTTCCCACGGAGATAGGCGAATATAGCCGATCTGCGTCGGGCCACTCTACTCCGCAGGCGCAAGTCGCCTGCGCAGTAGAGCGGACCCGACGGAGATCGGCGATTTCCGCCTATCTCCGTCAGAAGAGCCACAACAACGCCCCCGCTGGAGCCAGAAAAGGTAAATATTGCACAGGCCGACAAATTGTCGCCTGTGCATTCCGTGGGCTGCAGCAAGACCGCCGCGGGACACAGGAGGACGGGGGAAGCCTCAATAGGGTCCAGAGGCTTCCCCCTACTGAGGTGAGTACCCCCCAGGGGAACTTTTTTCAGTACAGGTTTTCTTTAAAGCGGATAATAAAGATAGGGATACCAAGAGCCAAATATAGTGTAGTATGTACTGGTAATATGGGATGAGGTTGATAGAGTAAATACAAATATACTCACAAAGCAGGGTTACCTCAAAGGCAACCACTGTAACAACAGGTGGGGAGATTAGACCTGACCCCACTCAGAATTAAGAAGTCGCTCTCCGTAGATTAGGAAAAAAGGGGATGACACCCCTCCACCAAGGGTGGACTTAGAACAATGTAACAGGAATACAGAGGCACCAGAAGAATAAAAATGTCTAAAACATTTAATATTTGTGGAGGCAGTGGTGGACTTGCCTCCTCCAAACAGACACAAGATATGCCAACAAAGTTTAGTAGCACAAATTTATTTACATACTCCAGGGGAAAGTGCAATGCGGTTCGCAGGTATGACCCCGCTTCATCAGGCAATAGGTAGAAGTAGGTACTGTGGGTGAGAGACAGATGGCTAAGTAAAGCTTGCATGTATATCATAAACATAAACACAGTATTAATCAGACCTATAAAAATGGGATCAGAACCGTCAATATAGTGGACATAAATGGAGTTGAATATGGATTTGCATGGGGTGGGGTTGGGATGAGGGGGTGGGGGGTTGGAGGTTGTTAATTCGAGGAGAGGGGGGGCGGACAGGGATGGCCAGGGTAGGTACGATAGGGTGAGATGTGGAGCAGTAATAAAAATAAGAATTAATCAGGAGGAAGGCCGATATAAGGACAAATACAGTGGCTTGCAAAAGTATTCCGCCCCCTTGCAGTTTTCCACATTTTTAGTCACATTACTGCCACAAACATGAATCAATTTTATTGGAATTTCACGTGAATGACCAATACAAAGTGGTGTACACGTGAGAAGTGGAATGAAGATCATACATGATTCCAAACTTTTTTTTACAAATAAATAACTGCAAAGTGGGATGTGCGTAATTATTCAGCCCCCTGAGTCAAAACTTTGTAGAACCACCTTTTGCTGCAATTACAGCTGCCAGTCTTTAAGGGTATGTCTCTACCAGCTTTGCACATCTAGAGACTGAAATCCTTGCCCATTCTTCTTTGCAAAACAGCTCCAGCTCAGTCAGATTAGATGGACAGCATTTGTGAACAGCAGTTTTCAGATCTTGCCACAGATTCTCGATTGGATTTAGATGTGGACTTTGGCTGGGCCTTTCTAACACATGGATATGTTTTGTTTTAAACCATTCACTTGTTGCCCTGGCTTTATGTTTAGGGACGTTGTCCTGCTGGAAGGTGAACCTCCACCCCAGTCTCAAGTGTTTTGCAGATTCCAAGAGGTTTTCTTCCAAGATTGCCCTGTATTTGGCTCCATCCATCTTCCCATCAACTCTGACCAGCTTCCCTGTCCCTGCTGAAGAGAAGCACCCCCAGAGCATAATGCTGCCACCAGCATATTTGACAGTGGGGATGGTGTGTTTAGGGGCCCTACGACCTGTGAAATCCTAAAGGTACTCATTGGACGTTGAGCCCCTTAGCGCAGTTAGGGTGCAAAAAAGTGCCACATGTGGTATTGCTGTACTCAGGAGAAGTAGTATAATGTGTTTTGGGGTGTATTTTTACACATACCCATGCTGGGTGAGAGAAATCTCTCTGTAAATGAACAATTGTGTGTAAAAAAAATCAAAACATTGTCATTTACAGAGATATTTCTCCCACCCAGCATGGGTATGTGTAAAAATACACCCCAAAACACATTATACTACTTCTCCTGAGTACGACAATACCACATGTGTGGCACTTTTTTGTGCAGCCTAACTGCGCTAAGGGGCCCAAAGTGCAATGAGCACCTTTAGGCTTTACAGGGGTGCTTACAATTTAGCACCCCCCAAAATGCCAGGACAGTAAACACACCTCACAAATGACCCCATTTTGGAAAGTAGACACTTCAAGGTATTCAGAGAGGGGCATGGTGAGTCCGTGGCAGATTTCATTTTTTTTTTGTCACAAGTTAGCAGAAATGGAAACTTTTTTTTTTTTTGTCTCAAGGTGTAATTTTCCGCTAACTTGTGACAAAAAATAAAATCTTCTATGAACTCACCATGCCTCTCAGTGAATACTTTGGGATGTCTTCTTTCCAAAATGGGGTCATTTGGGGGGTATTTATACTATCCTGGAATTTTAGCACCTCATGAAACATGACAGGTGCTCAGAAAAGTCAGATATGCTTCAAAATGGGAAAATTCACTTTTTGCACCATAGTTTGTAAGCGCTATAACTTTTGCCCAAACCAATTAATATACACTAAATGGGGTTTTTTTTCATCAAAGACATGTAGCACAATAAATTTGGATAAAAATGTATACAGAAATTTTACTTTATTTGACAAATTTTATCACGGAAAGTTAAAAAAATCATTATTTTGACAAAATTCATGTCTTTTTTGATGAATATAATAAAAACTAAAACTCGCAGCAGCAATCAAATAGCACCAAAAGAAAGCTGTATTAGTGACAAGAAAAGGAGGGAAAATTCATTTAGATAGTAGGTTGTATGTCCGAGCAATAAACCGTAAAGCTGCAGTGGTCTGAATGGAAAAAAAGGCTCTGATCCTTAAAGGACTTACGAGGCCAAAATCTGCCCCCAAAACGTACAAAAAAGTTAACTACCTGCATGACTTTGTAAGGCACGGAGGACGCCGTCCGCGCCCTCCGTGCCGTTCCGCGTGGTCCCCTCTGCTCAATAGCCCCCCGAAAGGCTGCGACCCCACGGTCCGGGTCGGTATCTGCAGCCTGCATAAAGATGGCCGCCGGAGCTGGCCACGGCTGTGCAGTCCGCATAGCCGCTACTGCGGCTTCGCAGCTCTAGGGCCAACCCCCCGATCCACGTAACAGGCAGCGTGGATCGGAGGGTTGGCCTTAGAGCTGCGCAGCCGCAGTAGCGGCTATGCGGACCGCGCAGTCGTGGCCAGCTCCGGCGGCCATCTTCATGCAGGCTGCAGATACCGACCCGGACCGTGGGGTCGCAGCCTTTTGGGGGGCTATTGAGCAGAGGGGACCAGGCGGAATGGCACAGAGGGCGCGGACGGCGTCCTCCATGCCTTACAAAGTCATGCAGGTAGTTAACTTTTTTTACGTTTTGGAGGCAGATTTTGGCCTCGTAAGTCCTTTAAGGGGCGAAAAGACTGTGGCCCTTAAGTGGTTAACAATGGCTTTCTTCTTGCCCCTCTTCCATAAAGGCCAACTTTGTGCAGTGCACGACTAATAGTTGTCCTATGGACAGATTCCCCCACCTGAGCTGTAGATCTCTGCAGCTCGTCCAGAGTCACCATGGGCCCCTTGACTGCATTTCTAATCAGCGCTCTCCTTGTTCGGCCTGTGAGTTTAGGTGGACAGCCTTGTCTTGGTAGATTTACAGTTGTCTTACTCCTTCCATTTCTGAATGATCGCTTGAACAGTGCTCCATGGGATGTTCAAGGCTCCCGAAATATTTTTGTAGCCTAAGCCTGCTTTAAATTTCTCAATAACTTTGTCCTTGACCTGTCTGGTGTGTTCTTTGGACTTCATGGTGTTGTTGCTCCCAATATTCTCTTAGACAACTTCTGAGGCCGTCACAGAGCAGCTGTATTTGTACTGACATTAGATTACACACAGGTGCACTCTATTTAGTCATTAGCACTCATCAGGCAATGTCTATGGGCAACTGACTGCACTCAGACCAAAGGGGGCTGAATAATTATGCACACCCCACTTTGCAATTATTGATTTGTAAAAAATGTTTGACATCATGTATGATTTTCGTTCAACTTCTCACTTTGTATTGGTCTTTCACGTGGAATTCCAATAAAAATGATTCATGTTTGTGACAATAATGTGACACAATGTGAAAAACTTCAAGGGGGCGGAATACTTTTGCAAGTCACTGTATACTATGTAGTATGCTCTTAGGACTCAAACCACCCAAAATAGAATACCCTACTATACAGGCAACATTAAAGTCGTGGGAGTATTTTCTGAAATTCCCATCATATTCGCAACAACTCAACCCGCGTATACCTATTTCAGTAACTCAAAACATTATTGACCACTTGAATATTCATCATCTTGAAATTATAGGAATTAATTATTTGAATGACTTCTACTCTGACGGGAAACTTAACTCATTACATGACATGCAACATAAATATCACATACCCACGACTACAATGTTTGTTTGTCATCGGGTGCTGTCTTTCTTAAGAACTCAAAAAAATAAAATCCCAGAGCTTAATGCTAAGATACTTACCATGCTAAACACAAACGTACCACAAAGAGGAGCAATTGCTCTATGGTACCAGACTCTAAATAACACTCAAATTTCCCCATTAACTAAATTTGCCAGGACTTGGTCAGTTGACTTAAACTCACAAGTCACTGCAGAGCACCTAATTCTAGCAAATAAGATGGTTCTGGGTCTTTCTAAATATTTTTCACACTGGGAAGTCTTCTTCAAAATGTTACTAAATGGTACCTAACACCCAGAAAACTTGCTTCTTACCAACCAGACTCATCATCCCTATGTTGCCGGTGCTTCACTACCGCTGGTACTTTGCTCCATATGGTATGGGATTGCTCATCAGTTTTTGCATTATGGAAAGAAACAGAAACATATATAAAGACACACCATCTGACAAACTTCCACTTAACACCTAAATTAGCTGTCCTATCCCTAGGGCTTGATCAACTAGGCAACCTCTTTACCAGCTATTTTCATATTTACCAGACCAGACATGATGGAGATACTGAGCATTAAATGGGATATCTGCGTTTAGCTCTTATGAAACATTATATCACTCACATTTAGTGGTATAGTCTGTCGCTGCGTATTTAGCTCCTCCAGTTGGTCGCCTCTGCCGATACAGCCTGGCCGGGGCTGATGGTGCAGCTGGAAATGCGAGAGTGCGTCCGTTGGGAGCGAGCGATGCACAGCCTGCACCGCCTAACGTCACTACCGGTTTCGGCGTTTGTCCACGCCTTCCTCAGGTCTGAGCGCTCTCTTTTTTTCCCCTTACCCTCTTGTTTTGACAGTTGCTGGCGCCAACCAGTTCAAGAGAGCTGCGCCGAGTGCATTCTTAAAGGGCCAGTGCAATTTAGTTTGAGCGCAAGTTTCTTACTTTTTTCTGCATGATGGAGATACTGCAATATCTTCCTTAATAAATCATACAGGTAGACGCTTACGTATACTCAGGTTTGGAGAAGATATATTCTTATTTATCTTTATTATTGTGATGATCCGCTCAGCTGGCTGCGCAGGCAGCCATCTGTTTGACCATTCCTTATGTCTGAGAGATGCAGGTCTCTGGAGAAGAGACCTGGCTTTATATTGCAACCTGCAGAGTTGCTTTGCTGAGGGATTTGCATACATGCAAATTGCCCAGCTGTCTCCTTTGTGGGCTGGCACTATATAAGGCTCCTGCTGACCAGAAGGCTTCGCTGGTCATAACGGTTTGTTAACACACTCCTGGAGTGTCAGCCTTCTCTGTTGGATTGTTAAAGATTAGCTTAGAGTAATTCTTGGGACTGCGCTAGGCATCCTTGTTAGGAGCAGTCAGGACTGTATTATCTGTTTGCCTTGTTCTGTCTGGGAGTGTAGGCCGGAGCAGCGGTTGCTACCGGTAACTCCTTCTGTCTGTTGTGTGCTTGGGTCACACTGCTCTGACGGAAGAGCAGTGGATTTTTCTCGTACTTGGTTCGCACTGGCTCTGACAGTAAGAGCAGTGGTTCCTGTGTGACTCATTCCTGTTGTTCGTTTGTATGTCTGTCTGTCTACGCCTGCTGGTGCCTGCTGGTGCCTGCTGTAAGGCAACCATGTAGCAAGCGCCATGTAGCAAGCGCATCTGTCTTGTGTTGGTAAGTTAGGCGTGCTTGTCTCTGTTGTGCTTAACACGCGGAGACCGCGCTACAAACGCGTTCGCTGTTGCGAATGAGTGCGGTGTTCGCGTTTAGTTAGCGTTTGTTATTTTCCTTATCTTCTCATTGTATGATTTGCTGTGCCTTTTGCTACTCTCGTGCTCTGCCTTGCTGTAGCCTTGTGTCACCTCTGGCAATCGCCTCTCTCGCGATTGTGTTCCTACTTCATATCTGCTGTTGTGTATGCACCGTTGCAGGTTGGGGACTAGATTGGTGCACACACATACAATCTGTCCCTTTGCTCATTCTCATTCGCAATCGCTTCTCAGGCGATTGCGTTCTCACTCGGTTTTCCTCTGTTGTGTGTCCACCATCGCAGGTTGGCGACTAGATTGGTGCACACACATACATTCCTCCTCTGTGCTTATTCTGTCTTGTGTCGCTGTTAGCAATCGCCATCTCCTGCGATTGCCTTCTCGCCTGCTCTTCATGGTTGTGTGTTCGTCGTCGCTGGGTGGTGACTAGATTGGTGGACTCACATAGCCTCTGTCGCTTCACTCTCTCTTTAAGGGCTACCTTGCCCTGTGTTCTTCCCTTCGTACAATTCCTGTCTGGCGTCTGTGGCAGGGCAGAGGATCTGTTCCTCTGCACTCCATATCTCCATCTGCCGTCAGGAATTTCCCTCTACAGGTGCATTGCACCTTTTGCTGGGTTCCCTCAAATTATACGCTGGTGGAGGATTTCCGCAGTGTCAGCGCGCGTCCTTTTTTCCTTCCTTCTCTCCTTCCCCCCCCCCCCTTCTTCCTTCCCCACCCCCTTTTTCCTTCCTTCTCTCCTTTGTCCCCCCCTTTCTTGGAAGCCTCCTGTATGATCAACCAATACTAAGTGGGATTTAACCCCCCCCCCCCTCTTTTGTCTACTACCTGCATATGCGTATTATCTTTCTATCCATGGACAGGGTTCGTGTATACCTCATATATATTTACATGATGTTGTGATCACCCGCGCTGTTCTTTGTTACATTTTATTTATTCATTTTCTGGCACATTGTACCCTGTATTTTGCATTTTATACCAATTTTAACTTATGTGTATAGTGTGTTGCCCTGTAATGTGTTTTCATAGGTAATTACCTGTCTACTACATTTGGACCACTTTTTTCTTCACTTCCCCCCTTTTGGGGCGGAGTCCCAAGTGGCCGGCACATGATATCCTCCTATTTATAGGAGGTTCTGCCATTTTTTAACTTGCTATGATTAAGAGCTGAGATAGCTCGAAACATGTTAGCATTTTGATGCATGTGCAAAATCTTATATTGGATACGTCCTAAATAAAGCTACTGTTTGGAATCCTGGATTGGTGCGGACCTTCTTGCTGTACATTGTGGGCTTTGCTGACCTGATCGTGCACACTCCAGTGATTGGTGGGTAGAGCGGTGTCAACACAAACTGTACATGCTCTTCAGCCATACACCGGCTCCCCACTTTCTCCCTGTGGGACTCCAAAGTATCTGCACAGCACTGCATCCTTGGTTTTAATGGCGTCTAAAGAACAGCGTGCGTTGAGGAGCAACACCAAACTGTCTTCCGCCTCCATGGATCCTGCCCAGTGTCCCTCTGCAGTCTCGAGAGATTCCACCCCAAAGGACATCGGATCAGCTGCCCCCGTGACCAAGTTACAGCTTGCAGATGGCAGAGGCACTAAGAGTTCCAGCCAGCCAGCGCGACTGCACTATTTGAAAGAGGCGTCTGTGCAGAAGGGAGACGGCTCCCAGCCAGTACCTATCGGCACGGAAGTGAGTGTGGAACTAGTTTCCTGGCCGCAGTTACCGGCGGAGCGTGCCCTACAGGAGACAGGAAGTGGCTGCGCTGTGAATCGCCGGCACTCCATGGGACCAGCCTACAGCCGGTCTGACACACCACGAGAGTCCAGGGACTTGGGCGCGCGTCCAAAGCAAGCCGGTATGGATCTCCTGCCTCATGGGGACATGACTTCTTCCTCTCTGCAGCCGCAGCTGGAGCCCTATTGTAGGGATATGGTAAGGCAGCTTCTGGCTGAACCCGGAATGAATCTATGCATAAACTCTGCTGCTCCCCCTCTCTCTGTTACCATATCATCTATTATGTCTGCGAACTCTCCATCTAACACTGTCACTGATTCTGAGAACCAGGCACAGGTATATGGATCTGCTGCTGGGTGCCAACGTAATCAAAACATTGATTATGGCCAGGATAAGCATATCATCCCTTTGGGGAACCTGGCTTATAATCAGGATCGCTGCAACAAATTTGCAACTGTGTTCTCCAGAGCACCCAATCCACCTGGCCTTGATCCAGACTCACAGCTAAGGACTGCCTTTCATAAATTGGAGGACACTCTTGTTAAAGAAACCAAGGTATGGTGGGATTTATCTAGCCTCAAACAGTATGTGGCAGAGGAAATTATTCCTCGTAGACTTCGCATAAAGAAAGTCCCGACTACCATTTATTCGGAGCAATTCGTTACAGAATGGAATGAGATCCTCACAGATTGCTCCCTAAGACTCATGCGCCTCATTATTGTTTATGAGGAGAACAAACTTACCGAACTTAGACTCAAGGTCATTGATATTAAGAATAGCATGGGTACTTCCTATAATGCTGAAATGTATAGTGACCTTAATAAGAAGATGTTGGATAATATCTTGAAGTTAGAAATCATGATCACAGAAATGAAGCGCTCTAAATATATGCGAGATACTGAGGATTATGATAAAAAAATAGTTTATGAATGGGGACGCTGGGAGGGGGCACCTAAGTCACCTATGTCATACCGACAGCGATCACGGTCACGAAATAGACGGCCTAATCCAAGAAGGGTGAGCTTCAGCTCTCCTGAGGCCACAGAGGCCCAGCCTGCGCATCTGGCTGGTCAAGCACAGGTGCGGGGACGGGGAGCAGAGGGCAGTGGGGCGGTTGTTCCAAAAAACGGGGGGGGGGGGCCAGCCAACATACTACCAGAAATCAAGACGACACAACAGGAGGGGCAGAGGGGGAAGAGGAGGACAAGGAGAGCGGGTGCCAAGAACCGTAGACTGAGCCATTTTTCATTAGATTCTAACCATGTCACCAATGTTGTCAATTTGTCCAAGTATGCTCTTAATGAAATTGAAATAAAGGTATTGTCCAAGGGACTATCATTTTCTCCCACCTATCACTTGAATGTTTTCGAGACTATACTTGATGTTAATCGCTTTGTCAGATCTCTACTTTTGAGGAAACACTTTGGGGATGTAGGGGAGGGAAGGAACACATCACACATGTGTGATGTACCCAATATTGGTGACTTTAGAGACACCCGCTGCAGATGGATGTTGGATACTCTCTCATCAGCTAGCGGTGGTCTAGTCACCTCAGAAGATGTTGAGCCGGTCCAGGTGAGAAACCAGGACTTTTACCCTTATGCCTCTAGGTCCCCATATGTTGACACTTTTCAGGAACTAGTGGAGAGGGATCTTTTGCAGCTGTCGGGGGGGGGGGGGGGGGGGGGTCATCCCGTACTGTCGCTTCCAATCTCACCCCTGACGAGCGTGTTGCCCTAAATAAACTGCAGAATAACAATGACATCATTATACGTAATGCAGATAAGGGAGGCTCGGTGGTGGTTTTGGATAGGGACGCCTATCGGGCTGAGGCCCTCAGACAGCTGGGAGATGTTGACACATATCTGGGTTTGAAAATGGATCCCACCCCTGAATTTAAAAATAGACTATGTAGTCTTCTTTCATGTTCGGAAACCATGGGGGTCATTGATTCTAGAATAAGGAATTTCCTGGAAGTCAAATCTCCCATTATCCCCATTTTTCACCATCTGCCTAAAATTCACAAGCCGGGCTCTCCCCCAGAGGGCAGGCCCATTGTGGCCGGCATTGGGTCCCTGGGGGAGCGCCTAGGCTCCTGGGTTGATTCCCTACTCCAGCCTTTAGTCAGACGCCTTCCGGGATATGTTAAGGATACCAAACATCTATTAGCTAGCATGAGAAGTGTGGAATGGAGGACTGACTATATTTGGATTACAGTAGATGTCAAGTCCTTGTATTCTTGCATTCCACACAGTCTGGCATTGAAGGCGTTAGACTTTCACCTCTCCAGGTACTCTGATTATTCAGAAGATCTCCGTACTTTCATTCTTATGGCCGTCGAGTACCTCCTGTCCCACAACTACTTCATGTTTGACGGCAGTTTCTTCCTCCAGAGACGGGGCGCCTCCATGGGCGCCAAATTCTCACCATCCCTTGCGAATTTATACATGGGGTGGTGGGAGGAACATCGTGTCTTTGGGGGGGACTGCCGTCTACTGGAGAGTGTTGTGTGGTACGGGAGGTACATCGATGACCTTCTGATTATCTGGAGGGGAGATGTTTCTAGTGCGGCCTCTTTGGTAGAATATTTCAATCAAAACAATTTGAATTTACAGTTTACATACATGGCCGACACACTGTCCATTAACTATCTAGATGTTACACTGTGTGGGGATGCTGATACTGGGCTCGTCAACACCTCAACCTATAGGAAACCATGTAGTGGTAACTCAACTCTCAGGGCTGACAGTTGCCACCCGGCACATACTATTCGAGGCATTCCTGTTGGCGAATTTGTTAGAGCCAGACGGAATTGCTCGAAGGAGGAAAATTTGCCGGGTGAGCTGGATATTGTTGAGAAACGCTTGAGAGTTCGCGGTTATCCATTAAGGCTAATCAGGAGGGGCAGACTTAAAGCCATGGAGAGGTCACAGTCCGAGCTATTAAATAATGATGGTGGCTCGGTTCAGGGCCAACAAAAGCCAACTTTTGTGACCACTTATTCAGCTGAATACAGGAGTGTGACCAATATCATCTCCAGATATTTACCTATCTTGGAGGGAGATGTAGGTCTCTCGCCCGTCCTGAAGGATGGTGTTAGATTCTCCAGCCGACGGGCTCCTACCCTTGGACAGATGCTCTCTCCCAGTCTTTTTACATCTGGTACCACAACGGACACTTGGCTGACAGTCAAGGGATCTTATAGGTGTGGGATCGCGACATGCAGGTATTGCCACCTACACAACAAGACCAAAACGGCTGTCTCTGCCTCTAATGGCCACACTTATAACCTCAAGCAGTTCATTAATTGTGGCACCTGTTATGTAGTCTATTTAATTGACTGCACTTTATGTTCCATGCAATATGTTGGGTGTTCCACCAGGCCCTTAAGGCAAAGAATAGCCGAACACTATCTAGGGGCAGGGTGGTCCACTACGAACATTTCGAACGTGGCCAAACACTTTAGGGAAGTGCATGGGGGAGACATGAAAGGTTTCCGGTTTCAAGGAATAGAGAGAGGCATGTCACCTAAAAGAGGGGGTGATTTATACAAAATTCTTCTTAAAAAGGAGGCAATGTGGATACATCGCCTGGGGACTAGGTTACCCCACGGCCTTAATGCTAGGTGGGACCTAGCGCATATCACACATTAGCTTGTCCCCCCCTCCCCTTTTCTCTTTCTGTTTATCCTTTTTTCCTTCCTTCTCTCCTTCCCCCCCCCCTTCTTCCATCCCCCACCCCCCTTTTTCCTTCCTTCTCTCCTTTGTCCCCCCCTTTCTTGGAAGCCTCCTGTATGATCAACCAATATTAAGTGGGATATAAACCCCCCCCCTCTTTTGTCTACTACCTGCATATGCGTATTATCTTTCTATCCATGGACAGGGTTCGTATATACCTCATATATATTTACATGATGTTGTGATCACCCGCGCTGTTCTTTGTTACATTTTATTTATTCATTTTCTGGCACATTGTACTCTGTATTTTGCATTTTATACCGATTTTAACTTATGTGTATAGTGTGTTGCCCTGTAATGTGTTTTCATAGGTAATTACCTGTCTACTACATTTGGACCACTTTTTTCTTCACTTCCCCCCTTTTGGGGCGGAGTCCCAAGTGGCCGGCACAGGATATCCTCCTATTTATAGGAGGTTCTGCCATTTTTTAACTTGCTATGATTAAGAGCTGAGATAGCTCGAAACATGTTAGCATTTTGATGCATGTGCAAAATCTTATATTGGATACGTCCTAAATAAAGCTACTGTTTGGAATCCTGGATTGGTGCGGACCTTCTTGCTGTACATTCTGGGCGCTGACCATGGAGAGAATTCCACAATCGTTACAGTATGACCAGCCAAACCGAAATTCCCAGTGTAGAGGGAATTTCCGATTTGTACGATTTGGTCGAATATGGGTCCTGTATCTTTAAGAGGTTTAAGATACTGGACTCTGAAACCAGAGATGAGTTCATATCAGAATGTTCCAGATTCTTGGCAAATCCTGAATTTCAAGCCACCAATATTTCCACTTGGAGTGGTCAGATTGCTTACAATCTTTTCCAAGGGGATCTGTTTGTGTGGGCTGATGAGTATGCCAGACACAAGAATCTGAGACATAACCCTCGCAGGTTTCTGGCTCATGTGTTTTCTCGTAAGCTTGGAACTTGCATGCCATGTTATTTCTATGAGTTTTTTCCTGCAGTGCAAGATCCTGATCAGATTAGTTTATGCAACACCTCTTACTCATTACCATATGTTAATGAGTTGGTGCTTGCAGGCCAATCTGCTGATTCAGCTTTTCAGCCAAGAAATCTGTTGCCCATAGCAACTACAAATAAGGAGGTTAATTCTGTCAAGTCTGAAATGTGCAAAACCATTCAGTATGACAATCAGTTCAATGTTTCCGTTGCCACTTCAGGTTCTAAACAGATGCAAGAGAACTGCCTGAATACTTTTCTTGCATTTAAACAGCAGACATGCAAAGTTGCTAAAAAGGGAAAAACTAAAAATCGCAGGCATCTGAATAAAACACTCCCTATTGATGTTTACAATGATGTTGCTCAGTCTCCGGGTTTTTTACCCCAATCCAAAGCTTTTGTGGATCCTTTAATAGGCAGAATTATTTTCTATATTAAAGGAGTAAGAAAGTCTATGCATGTACCTGACCCCAACCCGTATGAGAGCTACTTAGATACCGGGTTGTTTGAGCCCCCATTTGCTCCCTGGGATATGGGAGCTTTGGTTGAGGAGTTCGAGATGGATTGGAAAGCGTTTTGCAATTTCTATATCGCAGAAAGCGCAGAGACGCTAAACGCTTGTATAAATTCCGTGTACGTTTTGATAGATTCTGATGAGTGTGACTGGTGTTTTGTGGATCCAGTGATGTGTGTGTGGCAGACGATTTTGGATGAGTTGCACACACACCAATCAATTGATTCTAATAAAGAGACATCGTTGTCGGATGATTGTTCCTGCCTTTCCGGGGTAAAGCATGTGAGTCTTGACATTGTACGATCTGAAATGAATGGGTGTACCACTGTGGTTGATTCCTGTGCGAATCCTGAAAGATTCGCTCCTGACTGTGTGCAGTTTGAATCTATGCGATCTAATGTCTGTTTCTCGGATGTTCCTGCAGATTGTGATCAGCATGAATGTGCCAGTTTTCTCAAGGATGTGTGGGATCCCTTGTCATTTAGAAACAGATCTTTAAGATCTTCCATCTGTGATCCTGCTATGGGGAAAATTCCTATACTATGCAGCTTTAAAAGTAAAATTAATATGTCTAATAAAGTTTCTCCTGTTGTTGTCGCTATTTCTTCTACAAATGCGTCTTTGTCTCACCCTGTTCACACCTGTAAGGGCCTGTTGCCTGGTGACAGTTGCTCCAGTGTTTCTGTCTTGAACGCCTTACAGTCTGCTCCGCAGATCGCGGAGGTTTGCGCTATGGAAGCGTCAGTTTCACAACCTAAAGCGATTTTGGATTCGCAAGTTTTGTGTTCTGACTCCTCGGATTTGACATTGTTAGCCGAATCTAAGAGTGAGACAGCGCTTCGGTTTTGCGAATCTGATGCTGAAGCTTTTTTGCTCTGTCCAGAGAATCTTTCTCTGAGCCTACCCTGTACCGTGAATGAAAACATGATTTCCACTCGCACTGACATTTGTGAGTCACTTTCTTGTTCTGAGGATGGTGCTGATTCTGCACCCTGTACTCTGGATGAGTCAATGTGGCCTTGCTTAGAATCTCCTGCAGTGTCCCTAGAGGCTCGTCTAGGTATTGCTACTATACTCACCTGTTTTTCTGCAGTTTTGGAGTTGCAAGCTAGTTTGACTGCTACGCAGAAATCTGGGTGCAGTGAGATTGAAGTTAGGGAGTCAGTGTGTGTTCCAGTAAATATTCCTGTACATCCGGTTCATGAAGAGAAAATTCAGTCTCAGCGGATTGCAGAACCATCCCTGGAGATTTGCTCTGTCCGCAAAATGTATCTGATATTTTGCCCTGTAACATGGATAGTTCAGAATCCTTGATTTCCTTGTCAGAGAAATTGGGAAATGATGCTCCTGAGCTATTGTCTGTTTTGGAGGTCTCCGACTTGCTCCCAAGGAGTGCAGATCTTCTGGGAGGTGCCTCCTGTTCCGCAGGGTCCTCTGAAGTATGGCCCACATCTGTAGACGTCGCTGGTATATGGACTACTGTTGCAGCTCTTGAGGAGCTTCAGTCTTGTGTAGTCAATGATGAATGTGGGTTAGATACCAGTACAGTCACAGAAATTTCTAGGTTTGAGTCCAAGCCTTCTTTTGAAAGTCCAGTGCTTGTGACCACTGCTCGTGATGATTCTCTGCCCTGTTCTGGTTTTGGTCTTGTCGTGACGGACTCTGAGGTTGGCAGTTCCTCGACGTGTCCTGAGGTTCCCCTTGGGCTAGTGTACCCGATGTGTTCTGTGACCCAGAAAGCCCAAGTGTGTCTCGGTTGCCAGCCTGCTCAGATGCTTCCTCGGTGGAAACCTGTTCTGATGTTGCCTGCCTGCCTGCATGCCCAGAAGTGGTCCCTGAAAGCCCTGATCTTGATGCTTGTCCTGGTAATTCTGAATCCGGAATTGTCATTGGTTCCATAGGGGTTCTTGATAGTTCTCCATGTGAGCCTGGTGATCGTTCTGCTCTCCTGGGATCTCTGAGGAGCTTCAAAGTGTTCTGGGAGATCCTGGGAGAAATATTTCCTGGTACCTTGGATGAGATCAGCAGTGGGTTCCTTGTGGAAAGGGACACTTCGAATGGGTATTGTGGCAGGTTAGTATTTTTGAACGGTCCCTGGAAGGTGGTGGGCATGGCTCGGTGGGTGTCGATGGCTTCTTCTCTGGCATTCACAGTCCTGATGGGTGTCACACTGAGACTTGTGGTACTGATGGGCATGTTTCGGTGGCTTCTGCTTCCGATGAGGTCGGTTTCGGGTGCACTGACTCTGGAATTGGGCCTTGTCGGGCTGTCCCGACCTTCATGAGTCTTCAGCTAGAGTTTTGTGGAAATACCAGTCTTGAGGGACGTCTGGAATCCTTCCCTAGAGGGAGGGGGGTACTGTGAAGATCTGCTCAGCTGGCTGCGCAGGCAGCCAGCTGTTTGACCATTCCTTATGTCTGAGAGATGCAGGTCTCTGGAGAAGAGACCTGGCTTCATATTGCAACCTGCAGAGTTGCTTTGCTGAGGGATTTGCATACATGCAAATTGCCCAGCTGTCTCCTTTGTGGGCTGGCACTATATAAGGCTCCTGCTGACCAGAAGGCTTCGCTGATCATAACGGTTTGTTAACACACTCCTGGAGTGTCAGCCTTCTCTGTTGGATTGTTAAAGATTAGCTTAGAGTAATTATTGGGACTGCGCTAGGCATCCTTGTTAGGAGCAGTCAGGACTGTATTATTTGTTTGCCTTGTTCTGTCTGGGAGTGTAGGCCGGAGCAGCAGGTGCTACCGGTTTCTCCTGTCTGTTGTGTGCTTGGGTCACACTGCTCTGACGGAAGAGCAGTGGATCTTTCTCGTACTTGGTTCGCACTGGCTCTGACAGTAAGAGCAGTGGTTCCTGTGTGACTCATTCCTGTTGTTCGTTTGTATGTCTGTCTGTCTACGCCTGCTGGTGCCTGCTGTAAGGCAACGGTGTAGCAAGCGCGTCTGTCTTGTGTTGGTTAGTTAGGCGTGCTTGTCCCTGTTGTGCTTAACACGCGGAGACCGCGCTACAAACGCGTTCGCTGTTGCGAATGAGTGCGGTGTTCATGTTTAGTTAGCGTTTGTTTTTTTCCTTATCTTCTCATTGTATGATTTGCTGTGCCTTTGCTACTCTCGTGCTCTGCCTTGCTGTACCCTTGTGTCACCTCTGGCAATCGCCTCTCTCGCGATTGCGTTCCTACTTCATATCTGCTGTTGTGTATGCACCGTCGCGGGTTGGCGACTAGATTGGTGCACACACATACAATCTGTCCCTTTGCTCATTCGCAATCGCTTCTCAGGCGGTTGCGTTCTCACTCGGTTTTCCTCTGTTGTGTGTCCACCGTCGCAAGGTTGGCGACTACATTGGTGCACACACATACATTCCTCCTCTGTGCTTATTCTGTCTTGTGTCGCTGTTAGCAATCGCCATCTCCTGCGATTGCCTTCTCGCCTGCTCTTCATGGTTGTGTGTTCGTCGTCGCTGGGTGGCGACTAGATTGGTGGACTCACATACCCTCTGTCGCTTCACTCTCTCTTTAAGGGCTACCTTGTAGAGATGTCGCGAACCTCCAATTTTCGGTTCACGAACCTCCGCGAAAGGTTCGCGAAAAAGTTTACGAACCGCAATAGACTTCAATGGGGAGGCGAACTTTGAAAATTTGAAAAAATTCTACCAGCTAGAAAAATGATAGAAAACATGTTTCAAAAGCTCTAATACCTGGAGGCACACCTGATTGAGTGAAATACACATCACTGCTGGAGGAAACCCTCCTCCAAGCAAGGTCCTTATACCATTTGACTCAGTTGTCTGCCTACACTAATTAGTTATAGGACAGCTGCTACACACTCTGCTAGGGAGATTTTAATTAGCCTCCCACCTCCCTCCTACCGGAGGGAGGAGGGTCTCTTCTGCCAGGGAATTATACTATTTTAAAAACCAGTATACATCATACCATAGCTGGGAATCGAACACAGATCTCACTGTGTGGTGGCCAAGTCACCCTAACCACTGTACCACTACAGTAGTAAGTGAAGCTGGCCTAAAATTTACCATTTATGCTCAATGCAATAGAAACATTAGGTTGCTTAAAGGAGAACTGTAGTGAGAGGTATATGGAGGCTGCCATATTGATTTCCTTTTAAGCTATACCAGTTGCCTGGCAGCCCTGCTGATCTATTTGGCTGCAGTAGTGTGAATCACACCAGAAACAAGCATGCAGCTAATCTTGTCAGATCTTACAAAAATGTCAAACACCAGATCTGCTGCATGCTTGTTCAGGGTCTAGGGCTAAAAGTATTGGAGGCAGAGGATCTGCAGGATAGCCAGGTAACTGGTATTGCTTAAAAGGAAATCAATATGGTAGCCTCCATATACCTTTCACTACAGTTCTCCTTTAAAGGGAACCTTAACTGAGAGTGATATGGATGTTTCCTGTAAACAATACCAGTTGCCTGGCAGTCCAGCTGATCTTTGTGACTGCAATAGTGGCTGAATCACACCCTGAAACAAGCATGCAGCTAATCCAGTCTGACTTCAGTCAGAGCACCTGATCTGCATGCTTGTTCAGGGGCTGTAGCTAAAAGTATTAGAGGCACAGGATCAGCAGGCGATTCAGGCAACTGGTATTATTTTAAAAAGAAAAATCCATATCCTTCTCCGTTTAGGTTCCCTTTAAGGATTTGTAGCATAAAAGCCAACTCACATTGGCTGGGATTTGAACCTGGGTCTCACTGTGTGGTGGGCAAGCACCCTAACCACTGTACCAACTGAAGCTGGCCTAAAATTTACCATTTATGCTCAATACAAGAGAAAAAGTAGACAAGACAAATAACATTTATATCACACTTTTCTCCTGGCGGACTCAAAGCACCAGAGCTGCAGCCACTAGGGCATGCTCTATAGGCAGTAGCAGTGTTAGGAAGAGAGAGAGATATGATACTACCTGGCTATCTGGGGTTCTCTTTGGACAACTGTTGAACACAAAAGAGAAGGCCATGTCTGGCTACATATCTGTAAGCAGTGGCTGCATGGTGTAATGGATAAGGGCGCTGCTTCTGACAAAGGAGACCAGAGTTCAAATCTCAGCTCTGTCTGTTCAGTAATCAAGCACCTATTCAGTAGGAGACCTTAGGCAAGTCTTCCTAACACTGCTATCTTGTCTAATTTTTCTCTTGACAACTGTTGAACACAAAAGACAAGGCCATGTCTGGCTACGTATCTGTAAGCAGTGGCTGCATGGTGTAATGGATAAGGGCGCTGCCTCTGACAAAGGAGACCAGAGTTCAAATCTCAGCTCTGTCTGTTCAGGAAGCCAGCACCTATTCAGTAGGAGACCTTAGGCAAGTCTTCTTAACACTGCTATCTTGTTTAATTTTTATCTTGACAACTGTTGAACACAAAAGACAAGGCCATGTCTGGCTACATATCTGTAAGCAGTGACTGCATGGTGTAATGGATAAGGGCGCTGCTTCTGACAAAGGAGACCAGAGTTCAAATCTCAGCTCTGTCTGTTCAGTAAGCCAGCACCTATTCAGTAGGAGACCTTAGGCAAGTCTTCCTAACACTGCTGTCTTGTCTAATTTTTCTCTTGACAACTGTTGAACACAAAAGACAAGGCCATGTCTGGCTACATATCTGTAAGCAGTGGCTGCATGGTGTAATGGATAAGGGTGCTGCTTCTGACAAAGGAGACCAGAGTTCAAATCTCAGCTCTGTCTGTTCAGTAAGCCAGCACCTATTCAGTAGGAGACCTTAGGCAAGTCTTCCTAACACTGCTATCTTGTCTAATTTTTCTCTTGATAACTGTTGAACACAAAAGACAAGGCCATGTCTGGCTACAGATCTGTAAGCAGTGGCTGCATGGTGTAATGGATAAGGGCGCTGCTTCTGACAAAGGAGACCAGAGTTCAAATCTCAGCTCTGTCTGTTCAGTAAGCCAGCACCTATTCAGTAGGAGACCTTAGGCAAGTCTTCCTAACACTGCTATCTTGTCTAATTTTTCTCTTGACAACTGTTGAACACAAAAGACAAGGCCATGTCTGGCTACATATCTGTAAGCAGTGGCTGCATGGTGTAATGGTCAAGGGCTCTGCCTCTGACACAGGAGACCAGAGTTCATATCTCAGCTCTGTCTGTTCAGTAAGCCAGCACCTATTCAGTAGGAGACCTTAGGCAAGTCTTCCTAACACTGCTACTGCCTATAGAGCATGCCCTGGTGGTTGCAACTCTGGTGCTTTGAGTCCGCCAGGAGAAAAGAGTGATATAAATGTTATTTGTCTTGTCTACTTTTTCTCTTGTATTGAGCATAAATGGTAAATTTTAAGCCAGCTTCAGTTGGTACACTGATTAGTGTGCTTGCCCACCACACAGTGAGACCCAGGTTCAAATCCCAGCCAATGTGAGTTGGCTTTTATGCTACAAATCCTTAAAGGGAACCTAAACGGAGAAGGATATGGATTTTTCCTTTTAAAATAATACCAGTTGCCTGAATCGCCTGCTGATCCTATGTCTCTAATACTTTTAGCTACAGCCCCTGAACAAGTATGCAGATCAGGTGCTCTGACTGAAGTCAGACTGGATTAGCTGCATGCTTGTTTCAGGGTGTGATTCAGCCACTATTGCAGTCACAAAGATCAGCTGGACTGCCAGGCAACTGGTATTGTTTACAGGAAACATCCATATCACTCTCAGTTAAGGTTCCCTTTAAAGGAGAACTGTAGTGAAAGGTATATGGAGGCTACCATATTGATTTCCTTTTAAGCAATACCAGTTACCTGGCTATCCTGCAGATCCTCTGCCTCCAATACTTTTAGCCCCAGACCCTGAACAAGCATGCAGCAGATCTGGTGTTTGACATTTTTGTAAGATCTGACAAGATTAGCTGCATGCTTGTTTCTGGTGTGATTCACACTACTGCAGCCAAATAGATCAGCAGGGCTGCCAGGCAACTGGGGAGGGAGGTGGGAGGAGGGAGGTGGGAGGCCAATTAAAATCTCCCTAGCAGAGTGTGTAGCAGCTGTCCCATAACTAATTAGTGTAGGCAGACAACTGAGTCAAATGGTATAAGGACCTTGCTTGGAGGAGGGAGAGTGGGCGAGTCCTCCAGCAGTGTGTTTGGCAATAACATGTCTGCTGACAGTGATATGGAGGGTCAAAGTTTTGCTCAATAGAGCATTATGGGGCGAATCGAACTTCCACAAAAGTTCGCCTGATGTAGGCGAACGCGAACCCCCTAAGTTCGCCTGGAACCGTTCGCCGGCGAACCGTTCGCTACATCTCTACTACCTTGACCTGTGTTCTTCCCTTCGTACAATTCCTGTCTGGCGTCTGTGGCAGGGCAGAGGATCTGTTCCTCTGCACTCCACAGCTCCATCTGCCGACAGGAATTTCCCTCTACAGGTGCATTGCACCTTTTGCTGGGTTCCCTCAAATTATACGCTTGTGGAGGATTTCCGCAGTGTCAGCGCGCGTTCTGGGCGCTGACCACGGAGAGAATTCCACAATCGTTACAATTATTGACAAGTATTATTGTTTAAGCTAATTTACTCTATAGACATTAGCTATATATTTAGTCAATTTGATTGGTAGGTCTATGACCACTGCACCAATCAATCAGAGTAACTGATGGGATTTGTGTATCCTCAACCAGCCGATTATAAAAGGTAGTGGTTGGGATCTCATTAATCACCGCAGTATGAGCAATAAGACACATCAAGACTATCTGACGAGAGGACTACTTCATATCTCTTCTCGAGTGTACTAAAACTGTTAAAGGTATGATTACCTACAGGAATAATTGTATTTCATGTATATGTTTGGCTCTCCTCATGTTTGTTTGTTATATTGACAAAATTCAATAAAAATTATTAGTAGTAAAAAAAAACTAAAAAAAAAACTATTTTAAACCTATTGATGCCAACAATTTTATATACTTTGATAGTTTTCATCACCGTCCCTGGACAAAGAACACACCATACAGTCAGTATAAAAGAATTTTCAGAAATTTCATGGACCTACAGGATTACAATACCCAAGCCGCTACCCTGAAACAAATTTTTTAGAATGCAAATACCCCAAAAAAACTGATAAAAGATGCCAATAGAAAAGCTAAAATTACCACTACGCACCCATACCCCTCCACCAGATCCCCACACAGCCCCCGACCCTCCCCCTGTTTTATCACCAGATATAGCGCCCAACACAAGAAAATAAGGACGATTCTTAAAGAAAGATGGGAAATCCTGCTACAGGACCCCTATTTCCGCACATTAATGCCCCCGGTTCCCTCCCTTACCTTCAGACGAGCACCCAATCTATGCAATATCCTGGCACCCAGTAGGCTAAGTATCCCTATGATACCCAGCAATCCCACAGCCCAACTTCCCCTACCATCTTCACACCGATGCCGCAAACCAAGGTGTTTGGCCTACACATTTGTAAACCATACCACCTCCTTTTCATCCTCTGTCAGTCATATTAACTATGCAATCAAAGAACATATATCCTGCACTTCAAGATTCATTATCTACCTAATGTTGTAGAAGCACTGAGCAAAAATCACTATCTAAATAAATAAATAAATATATATATATATATATATATATATATATATATAGATATATATATATATATATATATATATATATATATATATATATATATATATATATATATATACACACACACACACACACACCTCAGGCAAAACATCAACTATGTAATGATAGACAAGATTGCCCACTAGCGGTGAAAAGTTATGATCGGTGGATGAGGGAGACAGCCCCCCTCCACCGATCATCGTATGGGTAAAGTATTTCCCTTCTGTTGCACTTTCTTCATGCTACTTTGCACAGTTCTCATTTGGATCCACATGCAGGTCATTTATCCCATGTTTATCAGTAGATTTGCACTTGTCAGCGTTTTTTGCACAGTGTGTGTGTATATATTTGTTTGATTAGAGAGTTTTTCATGCACAAGAGACCATTTTCACATGATTGATTTGTATATATATATATATATATATATATATATATATATATATATATATTTATTTATTTTTTATTTTTTTTTTCATTTTCTATGTACAACAACAGATGTTTTGTATAAGGTTGTTGTATTTTTGCACTATCTGGCACCGCATTCAGCATGCACGTATTAGATTTGCACTAAGCACTTTGGAATATTTTACCCCCAACCTTTGAATGCAATTAATCCAGTATTGTGTGTGATTGGGGATGTACTGCTTACAAGCAGTTTTTGGGAGATTTTATGTGATTGTTTTACATTTTTAAAGGGATATGTCCCCAATAAACTGATATAATTGTTTTGAAAGAAGAGTTTGGAATGACCTATTTATTATATCATAACTTTTCACCGCTAGTGGGCAATCTTGTCTCTCATTAGATCATTATCTACCTAATATCATGTCTATGCAATCTAAAACATGTTGGACGCACTACACAGCTGGCACAGAGCAGAATTGGCCAGCACAAACTTAATACCCTGAAGAAATACCCCTTGCACAGTGTGTCACGTCACTTTCACTCCCCCCATAACAGTAATCCAAATTCACTTTGTATAACCTTCATTGAAAAAAATCAATTCCACCCTACCGGACGCTTTCGAAAAATAAAAAAAAAGTGAGATGTACTGGATTCAGGCACTCAAAACCCTGGTTCCAGGCGGTCTAAATGAACTGCTGGAAAAAATCTATTAAAACCACCATCTCAATAAGTATTTTATCTAGTCCTCTCTTTTTTTTCTATTTTTATTTAATTTTATCTAGTTTACCTTGCTCAATTTTATGCTTGTCATTAAATTCTGTCACGAGTTTACTGGTTATTATATTTTATTGTAATTTTTACAACACCATTTATCCATTTTATTTTCCATTCTCCACATTTATATTGGTCATGTTACTTTTAGATGTGTTGATTATTCGTTGTGTATCTGTGTTGTGTTGTTTATTCGATCTGTGGAGCACCAACATATTACGCAGCGCTGATGACTACACCTATCCATATACTGTTTATTTTATTTATTCACTGATGTTTATATTTTATTTTGTCTTTTTATCTTGATTACGACCCTTTTTAATTGCATTGCATTGTTCGTGGAATATTTCCAATCTTAAAGCTTACATTGTATGTGACACTGTATAATCATGTTACTAGATCATGTCATTAGATTAATAGAATTAACAGGTTCTGCATTACCTAATAATTTCTACTAGGTGTCACTAACACACCTTTATGACCTCGCCTTGCTTTCCTTCCTCCCATTGGCTAATTGGACCCCCTTCCACCTATATTAACCACTTGCCGACCGCCCACAGCCGATGGGCGGCGGCAAAGTGGACGCCGAAAGGACCGCAATACGCCCAAGGACGTTGCGTCCTTTTGGCATGCCGGGGTAGCGATCGCGTCATTGATGACGCGTGCTTCCCCCGGCAACTGGCTCCGCCCACCCGCGACGACAACCCGCCGGCTGTTCGGAAGCGCCGGCGGGTTGTTAACCCCGCGATCGCCGCTACAAAGTGTATAATACACTTTGTAATGTATACAAAGTGTATTATACAGGCTGCCTCCTGCCCTGGTGGTCCCAGTGTCCGAGGGACCACCAGGGCAGGCTGCAGCCACCCTAGTCTGCACCTAAACACACTGATCTGCCCTCCCCGCCCCCTGATCGCCCACAGCACCCCTCAGACCCCCCCCCCCCTGCCCACCCCCCAGACCACTGTTTGCACCCAATCACCCCCCTAATAACCCATCAATCACTCCCTGTCACTATCTGTCAATGCTATTTTTTTTTAAAATTCCCTAAACTGCCCCCTGGGGACTCCTGATCACCCCCCCCACCCCTCAGATTCTCCCCAGACACCCCCCCCCCGTGTACTGTATTCATCTATCCCCCCTGATCACCTGTCAATCACCTGTCAGTCCCCCGTCAATCACCCATCAATCACCCCCTGTCACTGCCACCCATCAATCAGCCCCTGACATCTGTTCTCTTCTCTAAACACCCACTAATTACCCATCAATCACCCATCAATCACCCCCTATCACCACCTGTCACTGTTACTTATCAGATCAGACCCTAATCTGCCCCTTGCGGGCACCCAATCACCCGCCCACACGCTCAGACTGCCCTCAGACCCCCCCCCTTATCAATTTGCCAGTGCATTAATTACACCTGTTCTTCCCTGTAATAACCCACTGATCACCTGTCAATCACCTGCCAATCACCTATCACCCATCAATCACCCCTTGTCACTGCCACCAATCAATCAGCCCCTAACCTGCCCCTTGCGGGCAATCTGATCACCCACCCACACCATTAGATCGCCCACAAACCCGCCGTCAAATCACCTCCCAAGTGTATTGTTTACATCTGTTCTCTTCTCTAAACACCCACTAATTACCCATCAATCACCCATCAATCACCCCCTATCACCACCTGTCACTGTTACCTATCAGATCAGACCCTAATCTGCCCCTTGCGGGCACCCAATCACCCGCCCACATGCTCAGATTGCCCTCAGACCCCCCCTTATCAATTCACCAGTGCATTATTTACATCTGTTCTTCCCTGTAATAACCCACTTATCACCTGTCAATCACCCATCAATCACCCCCTGTCACTGCCACCCATCAATCACTCCCTGTCACTGCCACCCATCAATCAACCCCTAACCTGCCCCTTGCGGGCAATCTGATCACCCACCCACACCAATAGATCGCCCGCAGATCCGACGTCAGATCACCTCCTAAGTGCATTGCATCTGTTCTCTCCTCTAAACACCCACTAATTACCCATCAATCACCCCCTGTCACCACCTGTCACTGCTACCCATCAGATTAGACCCTATTGTGCCCCTAGGGCACCCAATAACCCGCCCACACCCTCAGACCCCAGCCCTGATCACCTCACCAGTGCATTGCTTGCATCTATTCCCCCCACTAATCACACCTTGAGACACCCATCAATCACCTCCTGTCACCACCTGTCACCCCCTAGCACACCTACCCATCAGATCAGGCCCTAATTTTCCCCGTGTGGGCTCCTGATCACTCGGCCAAACCCTCAGACCCCCTTCCGATCACCTCCCCAGTGCATTGATTGCATCTATTTTCCCCTCTAACCACCCCCTGAGACACCCATCAATCACCTCCTGTCACCCCCCTAGCACTCCTATCCATCAGATCAGGCCCAATACAACCTGTCATCTAAAAGGCCACCCTGTTTATGACCGGATCCACAAAATTCGCCCCGTCATAGACCACCTGTCATCAAAATTTGCAGATGCTTATACCCCTGAACAGTCATTTTGAGACATTTGGTTTCCAGACTACTCACGGTTTTGGGCCCATAAAATGCCAGGGCAGTATAGGAACCCCACAAGTGACCCCTTTTTAGAAAAAAGACACCCCAAGGTATTCTGTTAGCTGTATGACGAGTTCATAGAAGATTTTATTTTTTGTCAAAAGTTAACGGAAATTGATTTTTATAGTTTTTTCACAAAGTGTCATTTTTCACTAACTTGTGACAAAAAATAACATCTTCTATGAACTCACCATACACCTAACGGAATACCTTGGGGTGTCTTCTTTCTAAAATGGGGTCACTTGTGGGGTTCCTATACTGCCCTGGCATTTTAGGGGCCCTAAACCGTGAGGAGTAGTCTAGAAAACAAATGCCTCAAAATGACCTGTGAATAGGATGTTGGGCCCCTTAGCGCACCTAGGCTGCAAAAAAGTGTCACACATGTCATATCGCCGTACGCAGGAGAAGTAGTATAATGTGTTTTGGGGTGTATTTTTACACATACCCATGCTGGGTGGGAGAAATCTCTCTGTAAATGGACAATTGTGTGTAAAAAAAAAATCGAAAAATTGTCATTTACAGAGATATTTCTCCCACCCAGCATGGGTATGTGTAAAAATATACCACAAAACACATTATACTACTTCTCCTGAGTACAGCGGTACCCAATGTGTGGCACTTTTTTGCACCCTAAGTGCGCTAAGGGGCCCAAAGTCCAATGAATACCTTTAGGATTTCACAGGTCATTTTGCGACATTTGGTTTCAAGACTACTCCTCACGTGTTAGGGCCCCTAAAATGCCAGGGCAGTATAGGAACCCCACAAATGACCCCATTTTAGAAAGAAGACACCCAAAGGTATTCCGTTAGGAGTATGGTGAGTTCATAGAAGATTTTATTTTTGTCACAAGTTAGCGGAAAATGACACTTTGTGAAAAAAAGACAATTAAAATCAATTTCCGCTTACTTGTGACAGAGGATAAAATCTTCTATGAACTCACCATACTCTTAACGGAATACCTTGGGGTGCCTTCTTTCTAAAATGGGGTCATTTGTGGGGTTCCTATACTGCCCTGGCATTTTAGGGGCCCTGAACCGTGAGTAGAAGTCTTGAAACCAAATGTCGCAAAATGACCTGTGAAATCCTAAAGGTACTCATTGGACTTTGGGCCCCTTAGCGCACTTAGGACGCAAAAAAGTGCCACATGTGGTCCCGCTGTACTCAGGAGAAGTAGTATAATGTGTTTTGTGGTGTATTTTTACACATACCCATGCTGGGTGGGAGAAATATCTCTGTAAATGACAATTTTTTGATTTTTTTTTTACACACAATTGTCCATTTACAGAGAGATTTCTCCCACCCAGCATGGGTATGTGTAAAAATACACCCCAAAACACATTATACTACTTCTCCTGAGTACGGCAATACCACATGTGTGGCACTTTTTTTGCAGCCTAACTGCGCTAAGGGGCCTAAAGTCCAATGAGCACCTTTAGGCTTTACAGGGGTGCTTACAATTTAGCACCCCCCAAAATGCCAGGACAGTAAACACACCCCACAAATGACCCCATTTTGGAAAGTAGACCCTTCAAGGTATTCAGAGAGGAGCATAGTGAGTCCGTGGCAGATTTCATTTTTTTTTTGTCGCAAGTTAGAAAAGATGGAAACTTTTTTCCATTTTTTTTTGTCACAAAGTGTCATTTAACGCTAACTTGTGACAAAAAATAAAATCTTCTATGAACTCACCATGCCTCTCAGTGAATACTTTGGGATGTCTTCTTTCCAAAATGGGGTCATTTGGGGGTTATTTATACTATCCTGGAATTTTAGCACCTCATGAAACATGACAGGTGGTCAGAAAAGTCAGTGATGCTCCAAAATGGGAAAATTCACTTTTGGCACCATAGTTTGTAAACGCTATAACTTTTACCCAATCCAATAAATATACACAGAATGTTTTTTTTTAAATCAAAGACATGTAGCAGAATAACTTTCGCGCTCAAACGTATAGGAAATTTTACTTTATTTGAAAAATGTCAGCACAGAAAGTTAAAAAAGTCATTTTTTTGACAAAATTCATGTCTTTTTTGATGAATATAATAAAAACTAAAACTCGCAGCAGCAATCAAATAGCACCAAAAGAAAGCTGTATTAGTGACAACAAAAGGAGGTAAAATTCATTTAGGTGGTAGGTTGTATGACTGAGCAATAAACCGTGAAAGCTGCAGTGGTCTGAATGGAGAAAAAGGCTCTGGTCCTTAAGGGGTATAAAGACTGTGGTCCTCAAGTGGTTAAGGGGCGTGTAAAGGAATCATTACAGAGGCGCTTGGACTCACCAGTGCAGGTCTGTAGCTGGGCCCTTTTTTGTTTGCTTTTGTTTCATCTTTGTCTTATGTTTGCTGAAGACCTGCACTGGTGAGTACCTTTTTTGTTTGCTTTTGTTTCATCTTTGTCTTATGTTTGCTGGATAGTGTACCAGTTAAGGGCACTGCCTTTAACATGGGAGACCAGGGTTCAAATAGGCCAATAGCTACTACGAAAAAATTGAAAGCATGATTGCTTTTGTTTCATTATTGCCTTTAATTTATATCTCCTATTTTAGCCACTATTATTTGTCCTTAAATCGGCCCCCCTCCTGATTGTTATAAACTGTTCTCATCACCTTTTTCCGGCACCAGCAACTCATGAGCAAGAGTTGCACACACGACTCATCACAGCAAGCAGGAGATAGACTGTCTCAGGCTTCTTCAATATTCACGTTATTTATTCAGGAAACAGAAATACAGATAGATACAGTTCATCATATCCTAGCCACGCTAATCTTCATGTTGCGTTACAAGCTTCTTGATTAAACTTCCTGCTGAAGTCAATCAGGTACCTTCTTTCTAAACTACGTTACACTAGACTACCTATGTACAGCATACATTATATCAGATTACATATAGAATGAAAATACTTAGAAGTTCCAGTCAGCATTGAGAGCTAGTGTGAAAGTAAGAAGCAGAGCAGGAATCAGAGCCTTCTTCCAGCTCGTCTGCTTCTTTAATACCGACTAGGAAAGAGTTAACTATGACATCATTGTCGCCATCCCCTAGATCAGACTATTGGGGGAGCCCCCTCGTGGGGTCATACTACCCACCTACTCAATTAATATTTAATGAGGCTTTTGACATACATACAAGAATTTGGTATTTAGAAAACAAGGCCTATGTTTACTGTTCTTGTGGTGTACGTGTTGAGGTCAGAGTAGGCCGGTGGCCTTCTTCTAGGAACATGTTCTCAGTATCTGCGTGTATCCTCTGCTACACGCAGACCCTGAGAGGCCTCTGCCTGCATCACAAGAACTCTAGCTATTTTAAAGGCCTACACTGCGGACAAGCCTTTTACATAACACTCAGGCCAAGTAACTGAGGCCTACTTAAATTATAACAATCCCCCCTAAAATGGCTTGATCCGCAGATCCCAGCTTCTGAAGCCACCAGTACCTGGTTTCTTTTCTTTATGTTTCACTTTTCGATGTTCGTGCTCACACAACTTCTCTGCTCTAGGCGGTTATCCCTGGAAGAGAGAGAGCAAGACCTCTTGGTCTTCCTGTAACCAGGCTCTCTGGGGATGCCCTACTTCTAAGTCCCTCTATACCACATGCTCAGCATTTGCGTCACTTGCGTATCACTCACAAACTTGCATGACCACAGAGAAGTGAAAATCGTTTGGTTGTTACAAAACGGAGCAGTGCCAGGTGCCTTCTAAAAGAGCGCCTTTATACAATCAGCTCCATCACCGGTACTACTAAACCTATACCCGTAACCCTGTATATCCCTTAATTTGAAAATATTGGTTCATGAGATTGTTTATGAGGCACCAATCTCTTGACCAGGTTAGTTTTGTTTTACGTAATTTTAACACACAACCTCACCTGGATAATGATGCCTAAAGTTGTCATCCCCATCCAGACGACCAGTGGGTGTAGGAAGAACTTTTGAACTGCAGAGGCCCAGTCCGAGTGTCCCTGGAACATCACCGGAAACCTTTTCCACCAGGTCAGACTGGAATTTGCCTGCTTATTTTTGTGTTCTACCTCGTTAAGATCACCTGGATCATGGTGAAATCTTACCTCTAACTTAGTGTACTGTTTGTTTAACCGTTGTAACAAAGTGTGGTCGTCTTGGATCAAACTCTGTTCCCCTTTGTCCCATGTCGTGTTCTCTTTCAGGAGGGGAACTTCCTGTGAAACTTTGAACTTTAGAGTTCTCTTAACCATTTGAGAAATAACGTCATCAAACCTGGATGACTGGATCCATATGGGATCTCCGCTCACCCAATATGTTCCTCTTGACAGATCCCCCTTATCGGAACAATTATGAACATGTACCTTGAATGTGTCCTTAGAAATGATGCTAAAAAAACAAACCTTTCCTTCAGGCACCGGAACTATCGGTTTGGCTTCAGGGTGGATCTTTTGAATGGTAGCCTCGCATTCTGTGTTATTGAGCCCGCATTCTTCTTCACTAAATTTGACTTGCCCCGGCAAACACAGGTACCTCTGGGAGAATTGCCTGCATGAGGACAACTCTACTCGTTTCACCTCCCCGTCTAGCACCAAAAAAGGTTGACCTCTCAGGTCATGGCGTAAGACATGTGTTGAGGTGGGAACTAAGGAAGTGGCGGTGCCTAAAGGAATGTTGCACCGTTTCCATTTGTTCACCCAAACATCTTGAAGCTTCCATGCAAAAGATCCTTCTCCAGAAAAATCGATATACCTCCCCTTGTCCAATCTCAGTTGGACAGGATCTTTAAGCATCTCCCCGACAAAATATGTCCCCAACTGTCCTGATTGGACCTCTTCCCCCCTTATGTCCTGAGGCACACTATGTACCTGAGGTCGGGAAGACTGTACTCTCTGCAATCTTTCAATTAAGAGTACCTCTTCACTTACCCAACTAGCATGAGGATAAGCGGCTGCATGTGGACTGTGTAATATCGTCCCCTGTTGTGACCTGTGTAATGTGGATGGGGTTCCCTGTGTTGGCTTTCCCTCCCCCGGGACCGCTCTCCCCACCCTCTCTGTCACCTGGAAATGTGGCTCAATATCGATTTTTACTTCTTGTTTCGAGAACCACCACCCCTCGGCTTTCATGCCTTTACGTGTGTATAGTTGTTTCAGAGGCACTCTCTGTTGGTAGTTCCAGAGTGTGATGTTGTCCCCCGCGTCTCTCCGGCAGGATAATTGACGCCTCCTGCTCGTTCCTCTCCAATCTGGAACCATCTCACTCTGGATAACCAAGACAAGGTACCCCTGAATCACACTCTCCACCTTTTGCATGTACCCATTGTACTGCAATGTACCTTTTAACAAAACTTTGGATCGGTGCATCGATTCTGGGAGTGTGACATTCAATAGCAGATTTACACTGCCATTCAATTCATACTGCCCGCACCTCTGACCCTTCAGACCTGTCACCCACCTTGTGCCATGAAATTTGTTTTCACCTGGCACAAGTGCTCTTTTCCTTCATCCCTGCATGGTCCATCTGTGCCAAGTGGAGGGAGGTGTGAAAGGATTAGTACCTTTGTCACCAAACATTCACATGCTTGGGCCTTGCATTCTCATTAACCCCTTATTATACATGAGAATGTCCTCTCTTCGTTCTCCTAGGACGAAATGGCAACCTAGGATCACCATCAGCACGGTACTCTTCATTATAAAAGCACCACCTTGGGAAAGAAAAACATTAGCAATTTGCACTATGCTTTTCTCAGTCAGTTTTTTTAGTCGTTTTCCGATCTCAGGAATCTCGTGTTTTAGTCTCTTTCCAATTTCAGGAATCTCGCTGTTCTCCAACCTCAGATTGGCATCTGGAAACTTTCGCTTATCCGACTGACATCTCCATCTTTGCTGCCAGCGCTGCAGCTGTCTCGAGTCCATATTGCCAAACTCCTGAAATCGAAATACAAACAAATCAATTCTTATTAATGATTTGGGATTCGCCCTGCGGCTTGTACTCTGTACACTATAAATTGATCAATATATACCGTAATTGATCTCGTTGCTTTATGGTTCTCATGAACTCTGTTTACTCTTTTTGGTAGATTGGAGTTAAACCTCTCTCCCCTACCTAAGTACTATCCAAAGTACTTACCTGTGTAAAATATGCTCCCGCGGACTTACCCGCGCCACATCTCACCCCATCGTACCTACCCTGGCCATCCCTGTTTCTCTCCCCCCCCCCCTCCCCGGATTAACAACGTCCAACCCCCTCAACCCAACCCCACCACCCCATCCCACGCAAATCCATATGTAAAGTGTCGACAGCTGTTTTGCACCAGATCAACCCGCGCTTCGCCAGGAGCGAAAAAATAAATTGACATTTTACATGGGGTGTGCGCTGCTGCTCTACCTACGTTGATTGAGTGACTAACGAGTACTGACCCCAGGGAAGGAAATGTCTAATTGGACAGAATTTTCTTTACTTAACGTTGTACTTATTTTTGTTGCCAGTTGTTTAGACATTAATGGCTGTGTGTTCTGTTATTTTGGTGGAACATCAAATTTACCCTGTTATACAAGCTGTACACTGACTATCTTCAGTGTTGTCCCATGAAAAGTTATAATGAAATATTTACAAAAGCTTCATAGGCGTACTCACTTTTTTAATATGTTGTATCATTTATCAGCATGTATTCTGTAGACTGTATTGCGGTTTTGCATTACAACTCCAAAAAGTTTTGTTTTACAAGTTTGCACAAATGACCAATGTGGTATGTGCGCTCCTCCTCACACCTTTGTCACAGACCCTAAAGCATATAATTGACTGACCGGTGGTTCACCGCACAAATGGGTGGGTATGTACACCCTGAAAAAATGAAAATACAGCTTTTTAGTGTGGCGCTCTACACCTGTCAGTACACAGCAATCAGCACAGGACCCAAAATAAATAGATAAATAAAGTCCCAATATGCACAAAAGTCCATGCACCACTGTCCAAAACAGTGAATGAGCTTGAACCTGCTGAAATCCTATACTCCGTTTCAATATTGGCATACGATCATTATATTGGCAGGTATCACTCTCATCAGATTTGTAGGCTGATAAATCACAGTCAGCATATGCAGCGTTTATACAGCAGTTGTAGTCCTCCGTATTTTAGCCTCTTCCTCCTAATTGTAGCTCAGAAACAGGGAGACAATACATAGCGTGATACTGTATAGGGACCACATAGATTGAACCCTCCACCAAGAGTGATGATCACAGAAAGAGGCACCACCACTCTGTGTATCCCTAAACAGTAAAATTTAACGCTCACCAGATATATTGGCTGACCATTACAGTTCAGCAGACAAGTATTCCACCAGCCTTTCTATTCGTAATCAGCAGCCTTCTCCCTTCATAAACTCAAATAAGAAGTCTCATAGCATAACTCAGTTTATTTTAAAAGGTAAAAAGATAGTGTTGCACTCACATTTAAAAGTAGTAACATGCGCATGTAAGTAAAATAACATCAGGACGTCCTCTCCACCGCCGCACACGCGTCTCTCCGCTTGCCACGAGGCCACGCCCTACCGGTTTCGTCATATGACTCGTCAGGTTTTCAGCAGGTTCAAGCTCATTCACTGTTTTGGACAGTGGTGCATGGACTTTTGTGCATATTGGGACTTTATTTATCTATTTATTTTGGGTCCTGTGCTGATTGCTGTGTACTGACAGGTATAGAGCGCCACACTAAAAAGCTGTATTTTCCTTTGTTTTACAAGTGTCTGAAAGTTACCTGCCATCCGTCAAATGCACAAACTTATTATTCTATTTCTCAATATTAAAAAATAGATTGCAATCCGAGCAAAAAATATAGTTGTAATTGGAATTTTGTTTTTTTGTTTACATTTTTCCTAAAACAGGAAATCTACCATAGTTCTATGCCTGCCTCAAGCTTCCAACAGCAGAAACTAAGAGTGTGTGAAGTTTGTTCTGCCTATTTGGGTCTTCACGACAATGACAGAAGATTGGCTGATCACTTTGGGGGAAAGTTACACTTGGGTTTTATCGAGATACGTGAGAAATTAGATGAATTAAAGGTATGATTACGTTCCTTTTATAGGCTATGTATTTGAATAAATCTATTTGCCATTTGAAAAATTTTTTGGGTGGGGCCACACAGATGAGTCAATGACTGTAAATTATATAACGATTATATAAAGATTGAAAATTCAACAAAGATGGCGCTGGTGAGTCTAACCTAAAAGCTGAGTATTCAGTCAAGGCCCCTTAAAATGAAGCAGGTTAAAGTGGAATATAACCCAGACTTTCTTCTTTGCTCTAAAAGATTATTTACAGCATATAATATACTAACACAATGGTTTTTTTTAGTAAAACCGCGTTCAAAGGGTTACATCACAGGGCTGACTCTTTCTTCTGCAGGGAGAACCCGCATCCGAACTGCTTATAATCTTATCTTGTGTACACATTCTTTACTTGATACATTTATGTAAACATTCTCTGGCTTTGCAGGACTTCAGCTGATGAGTGCTGAAGTGAAAAACAGATCAGAAATAACTGCTGGCAGCATTTAAAACAGAATGACAACAGTTATAAATAAAATGCACCAGCAGCTTTCAAAGTAAATTAACTGAACTTTGGGAAGTTATAATATCTAAATGAATATTAATACTAGTGCACAAAAGCAAATATGATAATTGTATGGGTTATAAAAAGTAGGAAAACACATTTTTGTTGACATTTTGTTCAGAGTTTTAAACCGCTTTAAGCTGGATGCAGTCATAGCAGCAATGCTATGATGCGTACCCCACGTAATTGTAACTCGGGGCTCCGGCGACTGCCAGACCCTGAATTACATCTCCCTTTGTGTTGTCGCAATAGTATTTAACATTGCCCCCGAGTTTAGCAGCAGCAGGAAGAGCCGCCATTCAAGTCTCTCCCTGCGCCAAACTGAGCGGCGCCCAGTTAATATCTACTCCCCTTCATACACTGTTACATAAATAAAATAACCAAAAATCATAAATAACATGCACTGCTATGAACTACCAATTAGAATGCAAAGTTTTTTTTATTTCACAACCAATTAAAATCCTGAAAACCGTGTTTGAAACCTGATCCAGCATAGATCCATCACTTTACTCCAGCCATATAAATACACCACAACTGTGCTACAGAAGGGCCCTTCTGAATCCCCACACTGTGTATAAAGTACCAATTGGCTATTGGGGCACAGTGTTCCAAAACAAGGTGAATGCTAATGGTTCAAAAAAGAAGTAATCTGTGACCAGTTCACTAAAGAAGTTTCCTTCTGAATAGCTTTCTCTTATGCAGTCAATTAAAAAGGTTAACCTTAAAGGACTTATGAGGCGAAAATGCTAAAAAAAAGTAAATTACCGCTTCCTTTGGCCGCGGCTGCGCAGTCCGCCTGGCCGCGAGTGCGGCTGCGCAGCTCTAGGATCAGGGGGGTTGGCCCTAGAGCTGCGCAGCCGCACTTGCGGCCAGGCGGACTGCGCAGCCGCGGCCAAAGGAAGCGGCCATATTGAGGGTGGCAGGAGAGCCCGACCCGGGCCGTGGGGTCGGCAGCCGGCCCGGGGGGCTAATGAGCGGGGGGACCCGGCGGATCGGCACGGAGGGCGCGGACGGCGTCCTCCGTGCCATAAAAGATGAGGCAGGTAATTTACTTTTTTTAGCATTTTCGCCTCGTAAGTCCTTTAATCCAGCTCTCGTCACGCACTAGTGTAGTGCTTACGAGCCCATTCAAGAGGACTCTAATACAATTGTAATGATTATTACTCACAGTCCTGACCCACAACCGGGTACTTGCAACATCTGCCGATCTGTGCACTGCCTCCCACCGCTGGCGGTTCTGCTCTGCATGTGCCATCACATTCAGTGCGTATGCGCCAGTACTCCTCTTTCTGCACTTCCACTCAGCTTCTCCTTGCTAGTGTGTGTTATTTGGTGATGTCACCATAGGGGAATTGGAACTTGGCAGGAAGCGGAGTATTGACGCCGCCGAACTGAAGGTGACGCCGCATGCAGAGCAGAACCACCAGCGGTGGGCGGCAGTGAACAGATCTGCAGACATTGCAAGTACCCGGTTGTGGGTCAGGACTGTGAGTAATGATCTTGAATAAGCTCGTAAGCACTACACAAGTGGGTAAAGAGAGTTGGTTAAAAGTTAATCTTTCATTGACTGCATAAGAGAGAGCTATTCAGACGAAAACTTCTTTAGTGAACTAGTTACCGATTTACTTTTTTTTTTGCACCATTATCAATCACTGGGAACATTGTTTTGGCACACTGGGCACAAAAATCGCAAGTAGAAATTTGATTTAAAAAACACAATCGCGTCGCACAGCGTTTGCGCTTGCAATTTTCAGTGTGTACAGGCCAAAAAGGTCCTTTACACACAGAAAATCTCCAAGCGCAAACACAGTGCGATGCAATTGTATGCGTTTGTGATTTTGTGGAGTCTATCGTTACCTGGTTTTCTGATTGTTTACCTAAAAAACACAATGAAAATGACATGCATTGTGTTTTGCCTGTGCTTCCCAAACGTGAGCATTTAAAAAGCACTGCAGGCACTGTAATTGTGATTTACACAGAGCAGGGAGGCTCTTTAGACCCTTGGAGCTGTCTGCTACTGCCTCTGGCCCTGCTCAGCCCATCGATAGAGGTCTGTTGTGTGGTCGCAGCACATGAGTCACACACAGACTTGTTTACATGCATGGCATGTGGCAGATGACAGCTGTTTCCCCTGCATGGCGGAGGATCCCGATACCATCAAGCCTGGTTCCCCGGCTGGAGAGGGACAAAAGCCTTGACGCTGGTTAACCCTGTACAGGTTTACCAGCTTCTTTGAAAGGCGAGATCATTCTAGGATCGTCTGATCTCACATTGTTACTGTTTGCCCTGAGTGTACTCATGTCTTATGTTTTAGACATAGACCCTTCCTTTCCCTGGTGTCTAGTGGTCCCTTCTACCTATACAGTTGCCTAGGATCGTCTGATCTCACATTGTTACGGTTTGCCCTGAGTGCACTCTGTTTTTTTCTTTTATGTTTTAGACATAGACCCCTCCTTTCCCTGGCGTCTAGTGGTCCCTCCTACCTGCTCTATACAATTCGCTAGTGTTTAGTTCCCTGGTTTTCAATGGTCCCCTTCCTTTCATATTCAGTTCTGTGGTGTCCAGTGGTCTCCCTTCCTCCCCTGTACAGTTCCCTGGTGTCTAGTGGTACCTCCCTCTCCCACCCATACAGTTTCCTGGTGTCTAATGGTCTCCCTCCCCTATACAGCTTCTTGGTGTCTAAGAGTTTCCCCTCCCTCCCTTCTATGCAGGGATCAGCATTTAGTTCCTCAATGCTCTCTTTGTAATGTCAGCCCAGGTGATGATCTGAACTTGAGTCTTGAGCCACATCACCCAGGCAATTACAGGCAACTCAAACAAAGTAGATAGATTTGGTCTCACGTGTAGTATAAAAATATAAATGCTTTATTTGGTCAAACATGGGGAAGATAAAACAGGGATAAAAATAAAAGGAAGGAATGTTGCGGAGTCATAAACAGCATTGTTCATGGTTGGCCATACAATCAGCACACATCACTCACACCAATCATACTATAGCTCCCCTGTCTATGGGTCTCAGCGCTGAGATTTGTTAGAAAAAATATTAAAAAGCTGGAAGCAAGTCCATAAATCCTCATATAATGTTCTGATATATTAATGTCCATGCACATAATCATAGAGCAAAATCGTGTTTCATGCTGATAATCATCGCCAGAGGACACGCGAAGCACATAATGTTGTAATGGTTTCAGCAAACTTTGAGGTCAATACATAGCCATGCATATACAACAAGTCATACTAGTCCAACTTCTTCAAGCGTCAACAAGCGACATGTAAACGTGCAAAGCAAAACATTACAGGCAACTCAGCATGTGTCTGTGATCACTTTGCTGTCTCTCACTCTGCATCCTTCCGCTCTCCATCCTACTCCTTCTGCTGCCACTCTGCAGATCACGTGAGACATGTTATAGTACATGCTCAGCAGCCGCTCGCTTTTTATCTCAGTAGCCAGTCACTCACCTAAATCAGCGAGGTGAAACGCCCATCTGAACACCCAGCTGTGAAGAACACTGTTGCCTGTTCTGAAAATAAATGAAACTTTGAATAGACATCAGATGTTTGATAGTGGAAATTCTTATTCATGCAGGTTTGTTTGCATTAATCATGGGGCCATGCATCTAAACCACCTCCCTATCTTTTGTGGCGACCCTATCATGTTCATGCAGCAAGTTCAGAAGTGTCCCTTTACCCACAACACGCATTCACCATACCTTTTATTCCCCTATTATAGTGAGTTGAGACACCATTCTTTCTCATCATTAACCAGTGCTGCCACCATGCAGAAAGAGGGAGAATGAGAGCGGGAAGCTGCATGGAAGAGGAGACCCAGAGCTGGAGCCAGGGCCGGGCCGAGGCATAGGCTGGAGAGGCTCCAGCCTCAGGGCGCAGTGTAGGAGGGGGCACACAATTCATTCAGCTGTCATTCCTAATTGTGTTTGAAGCAGAAATAAATAAGAAAAGGGGATACATGGCAGTGACTGCAAGCCAGATAACTAGATATTAAGGCGTTGGGGAGGTTGTGGGCCCTGTGGCGCCTCTTAGCCCAATAGCAATCAGTGTGTGACGGCTGGGGTGGCAGGGATGGGGGGGCGCACTTTGGTGTCTCAGCCTTGGGTGCTGGAGGACCTTGTCCCGGCTCTGGCTGGAGCAGATAATCTACCTTAATTCGCTCACTGGGCTACTCTGCAGGTGGATTGAGCAGTCTACCAGCAAAGCTCAGGAAGGGGGTTAGAGGATGTACTGAGTCCTGAATATGAGGGAAGTCTGTACTCCTGCTTCCCGTGACCTGGGCTTCACAGCAGCATTACATGATTTCCCCAGTTAATTATGCCATTGCACTTTTCATTGTTTTGGTTAGGCATCTGTCATCTAGTCAGTGCACCCATTAAAACACAAGCTATTGGGCGTGGCCTAGCGCTAATGGCGGACGGCAGCTAACCCTCCGAGCTCTGGCCTGATACCAGCCATCCATCACCACCCAGCACACCCAGGTGAAAAGGTCATCCACTAGGGAGCAAAAAAAAAAACCGCTTGGAGGAACCTGCTCTCCGCTTGTGGAGTGGATCGAGCAGTCAGAAGCTCCCCAGCAGCCATTATCTCCTCAGACACCCAGGGGGACGTAGGCCAGCATCTCCCCTCCACCTTGCCTTGCTTTGCCCCGCTGCAGCTGTCATCTTCCACCCGCCGGGTGCATTAATTGTCCCACAGCCTTGCCCTTCCAGGGCAAACATCAGAGCGACCAGGCGAGCACACCGCCGGGCTACTGTGTCAGACCTCCACTTCCGGTCGGCCACACCCACAAATAGAGGCCCAGGCTTCTGTGGTTGGACTAGGCCTCAATTTCTGAAAATCTGCAGGAAGCTGCTAAATAGTGCCCCTATTAGGCCAGCAATCTTCTTTTTCTCTCCAAAGGCCCTGAAAAGATTCTGTGACCTGGTGTCTCCCTTACTGTGCCTTTAAAAGTTGTACCTGCGGGCGCACACGCAGCGCTCATGGAGGAAAATGCGCCTCATGTAAGCTCCATGTCTAACCAGCTATAGAGGCTTAATTCTCAGACTCCAGGAGCGGTACTCAGCTTTCTGACATCAGGGGCCAGCGGGCTATGTCCCAGAAAGGAAACAAGACCCCTAAAGTAAATTATCCACGCAACAGACTCTGCCAACCCACTTTTCTAACTGCGCAGCTTCAGCTTCTCCCAAGATGGCGAACAACCCACAGACCCGTAATGATGCCCAAACTGCTCAGAAGCAGAAACCAAAAAAAGGTGATGAACCTGTTCCCTCTTCCCCTCAGAGCACCCACCAATCTAGCCTGTGGGACCAGCAAGAGCTTCTCTCCAACATCAATGCTTTGGTAAAATCAGAACTTTCTGCAGCGGTTAAGGATATTACTACGCAGATCAATGAGATCGGCCAGAGAGTTGGAAACTTAAAAGGCTGCCTGGATTCTATAGCAGACGCTCTAGACGAGGACAAGCAGCAAATAAACGCGCTGCAGGCCAGAGTTGAAGCTGCAGAACTCCATTTCCAGAATTTCGAAAACAGAGCCAGACGCTCCAATCTGCGCATCCGAGGCCTTCCCGAGACCTTCACAGCCCTCAAACAAGTTGCGACCAATCTGTTCTCAGCCTTGCTGCCACAGCTAGATGAGATGTTCAGGATGGATCGCATTCACAGAGCTCTCGGGAAACCGAGAACGCCTGATACCCCGAGAGATGTGATCCTGAAATTTACATTATGGTGAAGTCAAGGACCAAATGATGGTTGCCGCCAGGGATCTTGCAGACCTTCCAGGACTCCCATCTTCAGTACATATTTCCTCCGACTTTTTACCCATTACACTACAGAAGAGGTGAATGCTACGGCCTATCACATTGGCGCTAACTCGAGAAAAGGTCAGATACCGATCAGATAGGACTTTCAGAGCTACTAGTTTATGGGCCTATCTTCCCAACTAAAGGAGTTCTAAGCCTAGTCTGCACCCTACTGAGCTTTCCCTATACATGGGTGTATTCACCCTGATTGTGATCTCTAAGCTGTGAGGGGAAGCGGGGGAAGCTATGTCTGAATGACTCAAGGTACCATCTGCTCCTTTATGATTGCTCTTTAAGAATTATCGTCTGCCACCTCTGCGGTTTATTTTGTATAAACCTAAATGTCTATAGCCTACTACTGGTTAGTCTTTTATGCTGTCTCTCGGAACGAAGAGGCTCAGGAGACTGTCTCCCTAACCCTTATTTTGTTGCCCTAAGAGGCAATAGGTCGCATTCTGATTTAGTTATGTTTATTGTGATTTGTCTTCTACAAACACTTATGTCATCTCCTTTATATTTCTCATCGGCTCAGCATTTCACAGATCCAGAATGTCCTTATATCATCATACTTCTATTTTTTATTGCACTAACCCTACACGAAACCATGACCCTAAAAATGTTATCACATAATGTATAAGGGTTCAATGCCCCAGGAAAACGCAAAAAGTCTTTCCTTGACTACAAACAAATATAATTTGTCTTCAGGAGACGCATTTCTCCTCAGCATGCCACCCATCCTATCTTAACCACCAGTACACTAAATATTTTCTTGCTACAGCTCCCAAGAAACACCATGATAAATAATTCATTTCGGATAGACATAACAGTCTGTTTTAGATGGGCATGGAAGATATATCATCCTTAAAGAGAAACTCCAACCAAGAATTGAACTTTATCCCAATGAGTAGCTGATACCCCCTTTTACATGAGAAATATATGGCTTTTCACAAACAGACCATCAGGGGGCGCTGTATGACTGATTTTGTGCTGAAACCCCTCCCACAAGAAGCTCTGGGACCGCGGTACTTTTGGCAGTTTGTTCCAATGTAACAAGGTTCACGGACAGGAATTAGCTGTTTACAGCTGTCTCTAACAGCCAAAACAGCTAGCAGCAGTTACATAACCTGCCCACAGTAAAAATGTCACCATGTAATAAATGTCAGAATGTAAATCGGGGAGAGGAAAGATTTTACAATGAGCAAACACTGACTAAATCATTTATACATAATTATTGTAAAAATGAAGCACTTTTTATTACATTATTTTCACTGGAGTTCCTCTTTAAAGCGGAATGAAACCCAGCATTTCTACTTTGCTCTAATAGATTATTTACAGCATATTATATACAACCAGCATTTTTTTTTTTACTAGAACTGCATTCAAAGGGTTAACATAGGATTTAGAACCTCGCTTCTGAACTTTACATAATGTTATCATGTGTTTCATTATATCAAGTGATAAATGTAAACAAAGCCTTCTCTCACACTGCCGGGTCCCCTGAACAAAGTCAGACAAGCATAAATGCTTTCTGATGTTTCCTGATTAAGTTAGAGGATGAATAAAGCAGTTATAAATAAAATGCAAAGTCAGCTCTCAGAGTAAAATAAGTGTACTTTAGAAACGTATAATTTCTAAATGAATAATAATACTTATGCACAAAAGCAAATATGCTAACCGTATGGCATATAAAAAGTAGGAAAACATGTTTTTATTGAATATTATGTCAGGGTTTTATACAGCTTTAAAGTGAACCAGAGACGAAGCTAACAAAAAAAAAAATAGGAAAAGATTTTATACATACCTGGGGCTTCCTCCAGCCCCATAAGCCTGGATCGCTCCCACGCCGCCATCCTTCGCTGCCTCTATCGCCGGTACTGGGTCCCGTCACTTCCGCCGGACGCGACCAGTCTTCCGCATGCGCAGGGGCTCCCTCCGGCTCTTTACGCATGCGCCTGTACAGTGCGGAGGCAGCGCACTGCGGTTGCGTCGACTGGCCGAAATGACGGGACCCGGTAACAGTGGACAGAGGCAGCAGAGGAAAGTGGCGTGGGAGCGATCCAGGCTGATGGGGCTGGAGTAAGCCCCAGGTATGTATAAAACGGTTAGTTAGTTTGTCTCTGGGTCACTTTAAGGGCTCTATCCGGGATCAAGAAATCTGCATCATAAATGGCTATTTTCCCCCCAAAACGGCCTTTAAAACTTTCCTCCACATTCTCAACCATATAGACACCTCCATTAGCTCGGGCCTTATCTGGTGTGGAGATTTAATTTAACATTAAATGACACCTTAGACAAATTTTCAACCTCTCAAGACAAACTAACTCAATCGCTAAAATTATGTTTGGAAGGAATTGTATTTGAATACTAGAAGCTATACCTATTACTCATCTTTGCGCAATTCTTACTCTAAAATTGACCACAATTTTAATTAACCACTTGCCGACCGCCCACAGCCGTTGGGCGGCGGCAAAGTGGACGCCGAAAGGACCGCAATACGGCGAATGGCGGCGGCTCCTTTCGGCTCCTAGGGGCAGCGATCGCGTCACTGGTGACACGTGCTGCCCCTGGCAACAGGCTCCACCCACCCGCGACGTCATCCCGCCGGCCGGTAGTAAGCGCCGGCGGGATGTTAACGATCGATCGCCGCATACAAAGTGTATAATACACTTTGTAATGTATACAAAGTGTATTATACAGGCTGCCTCCTGCCCTGGTGGTCCCAGTGATCGAGGGACAACCAGGGCAGGCTGCAGCCACCCTAAGTCGCACCCAAACACACTGATCTGCCCCCCCGCCCTCTGATCGCCCACAGCACACCTTAGATCCCCCCCCTACCCACCATCCCCAGACCCCTGTTTGCACCCAATCACCCCCCCCCCCCCTAATCACCCATCAATCACTCCTTGTCACTATCTGACAGCGCTATTTTTTTTTATTAGGTCCTAATCTGCCCTCTGGGGTCTCCTGATCATCCCCCCACACCCTCAGATCCTCCCCCTCCCCCCCGTGTACTGTTTACATCTATTCTCTCCACTAATCACCTGTCAATCACCCATCAATCACCTGTCAATCACCCATCAATCACCCCCTGGCACTAACACTGCCCCCTGGGGGCTCTGATCACCCCCCCACACACACACCCTCAGATCCTCCCCAGACCCCCCCCCCCCCCGTGTACTGTTTACATCTATTCTCTCCACTAATCACCTGTCAATCACCCATCAATCACCTGTCAATCACCCCCTGTCACTAACACTGCCCCCTGGGGGCTCCTGATCACCCCCACACACCCTCAGAACGCCCTCAGACCCCAGCCTCAGGGCCCAGCCTCACCTCGCCAGTGCATTGCTTGCATCTATTACCCCCTCTAATCACACCTTGAGACACCCATCAATCACCTCCTGTCACCACCTATCACCCTCTAGCACACCTACCCATAAGATCAGGCCCTAATTTGACCCGTGTGGGCTCCTGATCACTCGGCAAAAACCCTCAGATCCCCCTCAGACCCCCTTCCGATCACCTCCCCAGTGCATTGATTGCATCTATTTTCCCCTCTAATCACCCCCTGAGACACCCATCTATCACCTCCTGTCACCCCCCTATCCATCAGATAAGGCCCAATACAACCTGTCATCTAAGAGGCCACCCTGCTTATGACCGGTTCCACAAAATTCGCCCCCTCATAGACCACTTGTCATCAAAACTTGCAGATGCTTATACCCCTGAACAGTAATTTTGAGGTATTTGGTTTCCAGACTACTCACGGTTTTGGGCCCCTAAAATGCCAGGGCAGTATAGGAACCCCACAAGTGACCCCATTTTAGAAAAAAAGACACCCCAAGGTATTCTGTTAGGTGTATGACGAGTTCATAGAAGATTTTATTTTTTGTCGAAAGTTAGCGGAAATAGATTTTTATTGTTTTTTTCACAAAGTGTCATTTTCCACTAACTTGTGACAAAAAATAAAATCTTCTATGAACTCACCATACACCTAACCTTGGGGTGTCTTCTTTTTAAAATGGGGTCACTTGTGGGGTTCCTATACTGCCCTGGCATTTTAGGGGCCCTAAACCGTGAGGAGTAGTCTAGAAACCAAATGCCTCAAAATGACCCGTGAATAGGACGTTGGGCCCCTTAGCGCACCCCCCAAAATGCCAGGACAGTAAACACACCCCACAAATGATCCCATTTTGGAAAGTAGACACTTCAAGGTATTCAGAGAGGGGCATGGTGAGTTTATGGCAGATTTCTTTCTTTTTTTGTCACAAGTTAGCAGAAATGGAAACTTTGAGACAAAAAAAAAAAAAAAAAAAAAAAGTTTCCATTTCTGCTAACTTGTGACAAAAAATAAAATCTTCTATGAACTCACCATGCCTCTCAGTGAATACTTTGGGATGTCTTCTTTCCAAAATAGGGTCATTTGGGGGGTATTTATACTCTCCTGGAATTTTAGCACCTCATGAAATATGACAGGTGCTCAGAAAAGTCGGAGATGCTTCAAAATGGGAAAATTCACTTTTTGCACCATAGTTTGTAAAATCTTTAACTTTTACCCAAACCAATAAATACACACTGAATGTTTTTTTTTTTTTTTTTTATGAAAGACATGTAGCACAATACATTTGGACAAAAATATATACAGAAATTTTACTTTATTTGACAAATTTTATCACAGAAAGTTAAAAAAACCATTTCTTTGACAAAATTCATGTCTTTTTTGATGAATATAATAAAAACTAAAAATCGCATGCAGCAATCAAATAGCACCAAAAGAAAACTGTATTTGTGACAAGAAAAGGAGGGAAAATTCATTTAGATAGTAGGTTGTATGACCGAGCAAAAAAACGTTAAATCTGCAGTGGTCTGAATGGAAAAAAAGGCTCTGGTCCTTAAGGGGTAGAAAGACTGTGGTCCTCAAGTGGTTAAATCTCTCACATATCTAAGGCCCAGTGCACACCAAGCGTTTTTGGAAGCGTTTTCAAAAACGATGCTACCTGTGAAAACGCTTGGCTAATGTATCTCAATGGGATGGTGCACACTAGCGGTTTGAGTTTTTTAGCAAACCGCAAACGTGGCTCCTGCAGCATTTTTGTGGTTTGTAGATGCATTTCTGCCTCAATGTAAAGTATAGGAAAGTGGAAAACCGATCTGAAAAACGCTAGATCAGAGCGGTTTTCCAGGCGTTTTTGTTACAGAAGCTGTTCAGAAACCGCTTTACTGTAACAATTTAACAATTTATAAAAATGCTCCAAAAAACGCTTGGCATGTTTAGAAAACCTCTCTAAACATGCCTAGAATCGCTCTGGAAATCTGCTTCAAAAACCTCTAGCGTTTTGCGGATCTGCTACAGGTTTTTGGTGTACACTGGGCCTCAGACATATTCATGTTACGTGGTCTAACCATTTTTTAGTCTTAAAGGGACCCCGAGCAGTAAAAAGAAATGAAAATGGTACTTACCTAACTAAGTGGGAGCCCGACACCCGGCGTGGGTGTCGCTGGTGCGGTATGCGGTGGAGGGACCAGGAGAGGAGCCAGAACGCCGGAGGAGTTCCCGACCTACGGTGGGCTGGAAAAAGCCCCAGATAAGTACCAATTTCATTTCTTTTTACTGCTCAGGGTCCCTTTAAGTCTTGACATCAAAGCCAGATTGAGAACTCAAACATTTTGGAGGCTTGATGAGTCTCTCCTCCTTCATCCTGATACCAGCCTATCATTCACCTCTGAAATTGACAACTATTTTCACACCAACTCCACTGACTATGTCTCCCTAATGACTTGTTGGCTGGCGCATAAGGCAGCTTCTAGTGTGTCTCAGTCACAGGCTACATAGTCTCATTACCTTGAATCAAGAGTCACCATCCCAATTTCAAACTAAACAAATTTCAGATATCAGGCTTCAACTAGACATAAAATTATCTAAACATGTTGAGAGATCCTTGGTTTAGACTTAAGCCAGATATTTCAAATACGCTTAGGCCCCGTTCACACTTGCGGTTTTGTCAAAACCGCACCGGATGTCCGGACCGCACCGGAGCCGGACCGGACCTGATCCGTACGGTTCCTATCCGGATCCGGTCCGGATCCGGTCCGTTTGCATCCGGTTTCTGTGCGGTGTGAACACGGTTGCGGTCCGGATCCGGTTTCTTAAGGAGATAACATCCTGTAAATACCTGGGGTCTGGGAGGTCAGCAGAAGGGTCTGGGGTCATTGTTGGAGACAGGTGGACGTGTGGAGACCATCCGTGGATACAGAGACTGCAATTTTTTACTCGTAAACCTGGGAATTCTCTCCTTCCTGTTGTTCGCCTCCTCGTTATCAGACATCAGACATGTTGCTGCCAAAACGAGCTCCAGCATGAAATCGCTGCTGCCCCACTCTTTGAACGCTGGGCCCATGTGGTCCCCATCCAAAATGCATAGGAAGTGGGGTAGAACGTCCGGTTTTTGTAGCCAGTGTGTTGTGCGCTCTCCGGCTCTCATTGCTTTGTATTGGCCGGATGGTGCAGTCCGGCTCCGCTCCGGATACGGCTGCCGGAGGAGCCGGACCAAAAAATAGCGCATGTTGGAACGGACGCCGGAGTCCGGATCCGGTCCGGATCCGGTCCGGCTCCGGTCCGGCAGAACGGACGCATGTGAACGGACGCATAGGCTTTCATTGCTATTGCCGTGCGTCCGTTCCGTCCGTTCTGCAAGCGGTCCGGCTCCGGCACGGCGATTCCGGACGGCCACCGCTAATGTGAACCGGGCCTAACAAGCCAGATACTTGGTTAGCCCGAAAACTCAGACAACAAGAGAGACTAAATATAGTACATAAGCTTCAAATTGGTTATGGAAACGTTACAAGCGACCCTAACAAGATATACCAAGAATTCCACAAATTCTATGTCAAATCATATGAAAAACCCCATAGCGACAAATTTCTTGAAACTACCAAGTATCTACAACAATGTCCCCTTCCTAGGCTCTCTCACTTGTTAATCATTAAACTCGCTGTTCACATCTTAATAACTCTATGAAGCTATTAAACGACTTAAAGGGAAGGTTCAGGGAGGGGATTAAAAAAATAAAAATAAATTTCCACTTACCTGGGGCTTCCTCCAGCCCGTGGCAGGAAGGAGGTGCCCTCGCCGCCGCTCCGCAGGCTCCCGGTGGTCTCCGGTGCCCGACCCGACCTGGCCAGGCCGGCTGCCAGGTCGGGCTCTTCTGCGCTCCATTTCCTGGCACTTCTGCGTCCCACGCCGGCGCGCTGACGTCATCGGACGTCCGCCGGACTGTACTGCGCATGCCTGCCAGGTCGGGTCGGGCACCGGAGACCACCGGGAGCCTGCGGAGCGGCGGCGAGGGCACCTCCTGCCTGCCACGGGCTGGAGGAAGCCCCAGGTAAGTGGAAATTTATTTTTATTTTTTTAATCCCCTCCCTGAACCTTCCCTTTAAGAGAGGCAAGGCTCCTGGCCCCGATGGTTACACTGCAGCTTATTATAAAAAAATTCCGAGACCTCCTGGTAGCCCCATTAACTAAAACATTAAACTTCCTTGCCCGATCTAACCACAAACCCACTGCGGAGTTCCTTGAAGCCAAATTCTCCTTGATTCCTAAACCCGGGAGAGACCCATTGAATGACAAAAATTACCGCCCCATATCTCTCCTCAACTTAGATTATAAAATTCTGACCACAATTATGGCCACCTGTCTCAATAAACTTTTACCATCCCTAACAGAGAAGGACCAGGTGGGGTTTATCCCTAACAGACAAGCCTCTGATAACATCAGGCATACATTACTCCTAATACAACATGCCAACAAACACAAAAGGCCATTGACTATTCTTAGTCTTGACTTTGAAAAGGCATTTGATAGCCTCACCTGGTCCTTCCTACTTGCGGTTACTATAACTGTAGGGTAATAAACCTTAAAGTTTGGGTCTAATACAAAACACCATGATAAGTGCTTCACAGAAGTAGCCATGAGCTACACTACATACAGAAAAGAGACTTCTGTTGAAGAAAATAGTATGTATATATACATATACATATATATAGTACATATATATAAAAATCGTACTAAACGACAACCAGCAACAAAATTCCAAAAAAATGAGTTTATTGAAGCCATCTACACAAGTTAATTAAAAACATTAAAAACAATGGCGTGTGAAGTCTCTTTTCTGTATGTAGTGTAGCTCATGGCTACTTCTGTGAAGCACTTATCATGGTGTTTTGTATTAGACCCAAACTTTAAGGTTTAGTATGCAGTTTTTTGAAATCTCTTTGATTTCTTTCAGGGTCTCCCTATTGTTTGTTATCATGAATTTGGATATTCTTGGCTCTTTGGAGCAAGCTTGGGAATTGCAAGTTAAAAGTATTTATAACCGAGGAGAACTGGAACAGGCTGGTGCTGGAGTTTCCAGTGAGGTTAATGAATTGTGCAAGGAATTGAGAGAAACCCATACGGCTTACATCAAGATATGGTGGAATATTAAAAGCTTAGAGAATTATGACACAGAGGGAATTTATCCCAGAGGACTGAGGGTTCAGATCTTTCCAGCGTGGCAAATGGTTGATGACAAAAAGAAAAAATGGGAACAAGGGTTAGCGAAATGTTCCAGTATTATCGTCAATATGCTATTGGATTATGACCGAGAATTACTCGATGATCTGAAGGTTAAAATTGAGGCCATTAAGGTCAAGATCAGTACATTACAACCACAAAATACCATTGAGACTTTCTTGGGAGAACTCAAGAGAGACCTGGTGAAAATTGAGCAGGAAATCACGGGTAACAAGAGAAGGAAACTAGAGAGAGATCGCATGGACTATAGCCTACAGCGTGCATACTCTTGGAAGCATAGGGGTAATATCAAAGGTCAGTGGGTGAGGAGACAATTCCCTAGAAAACGTAACCCTAAAAAACCACAAGAACAGAGGAGGAATGAATCAAGCAGAAATCCAGCTGAATATACATCTGATTCAAGTGACATCACAGAATCAGAATTGGACAGTGTGAGTCGGACCATTGACCGAAGATTAGCCGAATTAAAATCTCTACAAACACATAACAAGAGATTTGGAAAGAAACAGACCTCATATGATGATGAGGAAGAGGTACTTAAAGTAATTAATCTATCTGACACTGCACTTTCTAACAGTGAAGTCAGCATATTGAGTAGAGGTCTTTCTTTCTCACCCTCACATCAAATGGACATATTTGATACAATTAAGGATGTTTATTTCTTTTGTAGGAGACTCATGCTGAAAAAAATCTACGGCCCCAGACGCGTGCAACAACAGGAACTGGCAGAAATAGGCCTGGAAATTCAGGATCGACAAACTTTTGAAGATCTGATGTGCTTGCTACAGGAAAGTGAAGATGATATGATCAAAGGTGAGATTCCAGTCTTTAAACCTGCATCTAAATACTTACCGACATTTAGTCCGGAGATCAGGATTTTCTTCAATCTAATGTGTAAAGAATTACAGAACATGAGGGATAGACACAAGATTAGGAGTTCAAATTTGAATTCAGATGAGAGAAAGGCCTTACAAGAATTGAGATCCAGATCTGATGTTATTATCCGCGAAGCGGATAAAGGTGGGAATGTAGTGGTATGGCCCACAAATATGTATCTTGAAGAAGCCAACAAACAACTCAGTAGAACTGAATTCTACTGCAGATTATCCCAGGATCCTACCAGCAGATTTCAGCAGGAACTTAAAACACTGCTGGATGATGCTAGAGAACATGAGGCTATCAATGAGAAAGAGAGGAAATTTCTCTGGACAGAAAAACCTATGACCGCCACTTTCTACATGCTCCCTAAGATACACAAACGGGCCGACAGGCCCCCAGGGAGGCCAATTATATCTGGCATTGGTAGCCGTACAGAAAAATGTGGGCAGTTTATAGATTCATTCTTGCAGCCACATGTGGAAACTCTTGACTCTTATATTAGGGATACTGGTGACCTGCTGAACCATGTTAACGGTCTATCTCTTTCAGACGACATGCTCTTGGTAACGTGTGATGTGGAGAGCCTATATACAAACATCAATCATGAAGAAGGCTTAAAGGCAGTGGGCTACTTCTTAGAGATGGGCAATTTACCACCCAACAGACGTGACTTCATTTTGAGATTGTTGAGGTTCGTACTTATGAGGAATTATTTTGTATTCGACATGCAGTTCTACCTGCAGGTGAGGGGCGTGGCGATGGGGGCACGTTGTGCCCCATCAGTTGCTAACCTCTTTTTAGGATGGTGGGAGCGTGAGCTTGTGTGGGCCCCACAGTTTGAACGGTACCACCCACACATTGTGGGTTGGTTCCGTTTTATTGATGATTTATTCATCATATGGCAAGGAACTGAAGAGCTCTGTAGGAATTTTTTAGATCAGCTCAACTGCAATTCTCATAACATATTCTTGACATACAAGATATCAAGCAAAGAAGTTGACTTTCTTGATTTGAAGATCTCTGTGGGAGTATTGGGAGAACTGTCCACTACGAACTTTAGGAAGCCCACAGCTGTGAACAGCGTTTTACAATATGAATCACATCACACTACCAAGACTAAGAGGAATATACCCTTTGGACAGTTTATTAGATTGAGGAGGAACTGTTCCACCATTGATGATTTTGAGAAGGAAGCATGGATACTTAGAGATTACAACAGAGAGGATATCCACGTAAATGTATAGAGTCAGCAAAAAGGAGAGCCAGAGCCACATCACGTTTGCAATTACTTACTCCTAAGAAACGAGTAAAACAAAATTATATACGGCTTATTACACCGTACAATACGAATTGGCAGGATCTCTATGAGATTGTGCAAAAGCATTGGGGAATACTCAGGAGTGACCAGGACTTATGTCCTTATTTGACAGAAAAACCGAGCCTGACAGCTAAAAGGGCACCTTCTCTGAGAAATTTGCTCTCGAGAAGTCATTTTCAGAGACCGGGAAGAGTACTGAGTACTAAAGGTAGTTTCCCGTGTGGCAGCTGTTCTATATGTCAGTACATGGTACCCACCAGAGAGGTTACTAGCACCATGACCCAAAAAACGTATAAGATCTTCGATTTTATTAATTGTAAATCCACTGCTGTAATATATCTTTTGCAGTGTCCGTGTCAAAGACAATACGTGGGACAGACCAAGAACCAGCTGAAACTTCGATTACAGAAACATGTGTCGACAATCAAGTTGGCACAGAGGGATTATGAAAATGGAAAAAAACTAACCCCTGTAGCAGCACATGCTTTACACAGTCATAATGCGTCGTTGAAAGGCTGGCGATTCACAGGTATACAACAAATAAAACAGGGCATTAGGGGTGGTGATATAGTCAACAGGCTCCTTAAAAGTGAGCTCCGGTGGATACATGACTTGCGAACCTTGAGTCCGCACGGGCTCAATGAAGAGTTCTCTTTTGGTTGCTTTCTTCCACAGTAGTGATCTGATGCCCCTAGAGTTGTCGTCTTGCTTTTTCTCTTTTTTCTTTTTTTGTTTTTTGTTTTTTGCTGTTGGTATTTTTTTCTCTCTCAGTTAGGTTCATTTGTTTGTTCAGTGCTTGAATTCACCATTACAGGAGGATAATTTAATTCTCCTGAGTATATATACTGAATGAGTGGGTGTGTTCAGGGCCGGATTTCTGGCAAGGCCACATAGGCCATGGCCTAGGGCACCAGAAATTTAGGGGCGGCTCAGTGAGGGGCAGTAAAGCTATTCTATGCAGCCATCCATATCTACAAGAACAGATTTAACCTTCAAACTCCCTGTCCTGTACTTGTGTCGTCCCTGCAAGACCTGTAAGCTCTATCCTGCAGGTACACTTCAGCCTAGCTCTCATGGTGACACAATGGTTCCATCATATGAGATAACAAACATAACATAAAAGTTCTTAAGGAAAACATAACTTATAATCTATACGCATATTACTAAAATAGTCATCTGTGACAACTGACATCCAATGAGGGAAAGTAAGTAGAATTCTCATTGGGGCACACAGAGATAACAACCAAACAGACGGTATAGTTGGCCTTGGGCGGTGAAAAGTACAAATCCGGCCCTGGGTGTGTTACAGTGAGATCAATGTACCATTTCTGACCATAAACATATATTTATATATATTTTTATTTTTATGTTTTTTGAGATATAGGTTTCTGATCACAAAGTCACTGGATTTATTTGGAACACATTTTTATGTGAAGGCTCATTGTGAGAGCGCACATAGTGTAAGTATGGCTCATGCCTTGAGCATTTTTCTACAAAAATCAACATATATATGTATATATTTGATGAGTTTTATTTTGTTGGTTATGTGTTGCACTAATATTTTGGGGTTTGGTTAGGCCGTGGTGAGTGGCCTTTGTGAAACTGCATTTTATACATAGTGGCAGATGGTGGGGGTCGTGGTAAGTATGACCCCCACATCTATAGTAGCACTTATAGATATATATATAGATTGATTTGTTGATACATTTCACCTTTTACACGTTTTCACACTTTATATTTATCCTTGGTGTGGGTTAGGCCTTGGTGAGTGGCCTATATGAACTTGCATTTTGCACATGGTGACAGATGTTGGGGGTCGCAGTGAGTATGACCCCCGCATCTATATTGCTATTCTCTTTTTTGCTGCAATATTTCACTACCAACACGTTATGTGGTTTTGCATGAGCACTTTATTATGAGTTCTGCCCTGATTTTTAATATATTTTTTGGCAGTCATGTTGTACTAATGAGTCACTTATTTATTTATTTATTTATTTATTTATTTATTTATTTATTTATTTGTCATAGATCTGTTCACTTTTTGCACATGGCACTTTATATCTTTGTCTTCTGGAGTGATTTTGGAGCGTATATTCACTGAGGATCAAGAATGTGAAGAATTGTATCTACATACTGCACTTTATGGGAGAAGAGACAGATATCATTTTGTATTTGATTGTGATTATTAGTTCCAAGCCCTCCCCTTTTATACACTTTTTATACACTAGTTGTTTCAAAAAAAAATTTTCATGCTTCACGAAAGTTTTTCTGTGGAGCATGTTTATTCATCAGCATAATTTTTACCTTTTAATATACAACCCCCCTTTTTTTCTTAGCACCACATTCATTTAATTGAGTTAAAATACATTCACTCATTATACAGTTATATTTGCTGTGCGCTTTCACTTTTAGATATTATAAACTGCGTGCTGACTTTTTACTATGACATTTATGCATTTTTTCAATTATGTGTCTTGCACTTTATATAAATTTTGACCATTAGATGGCAGCACTATCATGCTGCAGGACTCACTGTGAACTAACCAGTCTTTGTTTACAATATATTTGAATGAAACAGTATTTACCTATGTATTTAAGTTCTTTTTTTGGTTATAAATATGAATTCCTTGTTTTTGTATGAGATTATTTTACTGTCATTATTATTGTATTTCATGTATTGATTTGATTTATTTACTATTGACAACCAGCGCTTTGTGCACTTTCCGCGCCGCCGTTCACCCTTACTTACGTCACGGGGTGGGGCGGGCGGCTCTGACAGAGCCGCCCGCGTCATCGCGTTCATGCGTGGCCACGCATGACGTCATTCGGCTCCGCACGCTCCGAGCACGGCGTTTGGCGTGCACTCTTATCTTTTCTATTTAATGGGGCACATCTCTCTGGTGTATCACCTCTTGAGAAAGCGGGTTTTCCGCGATACGCGTGGAGGGAGAGAGCACAGGGGGCCACCTTATTTTTATCATCAGACGGCAGGTAATTATGTTTTCATACTATTCTTTCACACTATTTTTCAATCTCTGGCAGTTTTAGTCATCTCTCCAGCTTTTCAGTGTTTACATCCATTGAATTGTATATCATAGAGTTTTCTGTGGCTCATTGGTAGCACATTTATTTGCAGAGATATATATTTTGTTAGACAGTGGCTGTCATTGTATGTATTGAGTGTTATATAATTCCTTATTTCCTGCCAGATGTGGATGTTCATTGTTATCATAGTGTTGTGGATTGATTAGTTCATTATTATATTTCATCCATAGCTTTGTTGTGGCCCCCTCATGCCACGCCATTGTTTTTAATGTTTTTAATTAACTTGTGTAGATGGCTTCAATAAACTCATTTTTTTGGAATTTTGTTGCTGGTTGTCGTTTAGTACGATTTTTATATATATGTACTATATATATGTATATGTATATGTATATATACATACTATTTTCTTCAACAGAAGTCTCTTTTCTGTATGTACTATAACTGTAGGGATCACAGGAAATTTCCACAATCTTATAGAGTACATTTACTCACACCCGACTGCCGCTTTAAAGATCCCTTGCGATTCCCCCCAGGCTATTCCAATCTATCGAGAAACTCGGCAGGTGTGTCCCCCCCTCTCCGGCGTTGTTTGCTTTGGCCATTGAGCCTCTAGCCTCCCACATCAGGAGGGACCATAACATCCATGGTTACCGCATTGGACCCCTTCATCCTAAACTTAGTTTATTTGCGGATGATATCCTGATGACTATACAGCAACCCCGTCTCACTATCCCCAACCTATTAAAAGCCCTCAAAACATTCGAAGATATATCAGGGCTAAAAATTAACATTAACAAAACAGAGATGATAACCTGCAATTACTCTGCGGCTGAAGCCAAACTTTTAGCTTCTTCTTATGGCTTTCAATATAGACCTCACTTTCTTAAGTATTTAGGAGTCCACATTAGCAGCAATATCTCAGACTTATATAAGTGGAACTATACTAAGATCCTTCCGGAATTTATGGGAGAATTGAATATATGCAACTCTCATCATCTTCCTTGGATGGGGCACATAGCAGCAGTTAAAATGATCCTTCTACCAAGGCTGATGTACTATTTCAGAGTAATACCTATACCCATTGTCAAAAAAGATATTGCAATCTTACAAAAACGTATTTTTTCCTTTTATATGGGCTCATAAAAAGCCTTGTATCTCAAGACAACACATGTTCCGGCACAAATACCAGGGGGTCTTTCTGGTCCCCATCTGCTGAAATATTTAATAGCCTCCAAATTAGCCCAATTGCCACTTATCTTTGCTGGGACCCAACGTCCTGTCTGTGTTGATATTGAGGATGCCATTATCTCCCCTTATTCTTTAAAGGGTATAATTTGGGCCTCAAAAACTCACCCGTTACTTACCACACACTTCAAATGTGGGATAGCATCAGATATTCCTGTAACGTGCAATCCAGCCCTCCTCCCCTTCTGCAGATTCTTGGGAACCCTGATTTCCCAAGTGGTACTGACCTCTAGGCATTCCATTGGTGGAGATTCCATAAACTCACTACTATTGAAAAGCTTCTGATAGATGCTAAGATTCCCACCTCTCAACAATTAGTAGCCAAATACCACATCCCTCAAGGAGAATACTTTAGAATGGCTCAAGTATTGCACTATCTACACACACTCTCCTTAGACTCTACAGGTGAACCCAAAACACACTTTGAATGCACGTGTGCTAATGATCCAATAAAGAAAGGGCTAATTTCTCTCCTGTACACTCTCTTCAAAACCAATTCCCACAGAAATCTATGACCTCCTTCATGACTAAATGGGAACAGGACCTGGGATTTGAAATGGATTGGGAAGATCGGGGCGATTGTTTTGAGACCCTTGCCAATGGGAGCCTATATATCACTCATATCAGTTTCACTCAGAATTCTCTATAGAACTTATATTACCCCCATGAAATTACATTTTATAGATCCATGTAATCCCAGGTCCTGCTTCAGAGGCTGTAGAACGGATAGCACCATGGCGCACACTTTCTGGACCTGCCCAAAAGTCTCCAGACTATGGTCTAAAGTAAACACCCTTCTATCTAGGGTATTTAAAACCCTAGAGAGAGTATTTAAAACCCTTTAGAACCCTGGATTGATTTTAGAGGCCCGGCTACACTTGGAATCAGATATTGATATATTCCGTCCTTTATCCTCCATTTTTTTTCTTAAAGAGAATCTGTACTGTGAAAATCTTACATAAATAAAAGTACCATCCTGTTTGTTGTCTTCTCCTAGCCCCCTCTGTGACATTTTCGCCGCTCCCGCTGCTTTCTTGGTGATAAAATCACTTTTTTATTCATTGTTTTTGTAAACCATGAAGATGGCCGCCAAACAGGAAATACATCATCAGAGCAGGTGCCGATTTGCAGAGGCTCCTCTCAAACGTGACTTCACTGCTGTAATGTTTCTCCCACTTGTTGCCTTAGCTGCTTGTCTGGGCTTTGAACTGATCTTTCTGCACTCACAGCTGTTCACAAGGTCACAGACAGGCTGGCTGTGAGCAGAGACCTGTCTGTGAGGGATAAACAAAGCACACACACAGAGCCTGCAGGGGGTGTGCATAACTTCTCCCTATCACAGCAGAGACGGCACATTCCTCTCTGGGCCGACAAGGCTTGACAAACGAAAGAAGATTAGATATAATACAGAGACAGTCCAACTAGAAAAGGCTGCAGTAAGCCAGACCACATTAGAACAGGTATAGGAACTTATAGGATAGAATAAATAAGGCTTAACATTTTGTTATTTTGTTAAAGAGTCTCTTTAAGGGAAGTGAAAGACATAGCCACTTATTTTCTATTCTCTAAGGATGACTGTTCTTTTTCCGATGTAATGTATTAATACTTATTGTTCTTAATTTCTCCAACTGTACCTGTTAATAAGCCCATGTTTGGGCACTGGTAATGGTTTCACCGTTTCTAAATCCCTGTTTTATGCAATGGATCTGCACTATTCGCATAATAAAGAGATTTTTGAAACCTAACGCACAAGCTATTGACCATGACTGAGTTTTTTGTGCAAATTTCTTTACCCCCATCAGTGTTCTCCCCATATTTTTTTTCTAGCCAGGTGGCACAAAGAAGTATCTGGGTGGGGTTTGATTTCATAGTTTGATTTTTTTTCGTAGGCGTGACATCACATGGGTGGAGGTAACTAATGTAATGATGTAACGGTGAGGCAGTGGGCCAGAGTTTCCTCCCAAAAATTAACATACCATTTTGTAATCCTGAGCTCCCAAAATGCTAAATGCTGCAACTATAGCCTCAAATTACCAAATGCAGCCACTATGACCATCAGATAATAAATACACCTCAGACGCCTGGAGGGCCAAAATAAATTTCTACTGGACTCCATCTGGTTCATCTTTACTCACAATTATTTTGTGTACAAGGGGGACCACTTTCTCCAGGTGAGTGGGACGGCAATGGGGACCAGATTCACGCTGGGATATGCTTATCTCTTTATGGCCCACCCAAATATTTGGGGAGGAGGGTCCAGGCGAGAATCTGGTCCTCTGGCGTAGATTTATACAGTGGTGTGAAAAACTATTTGCCCCCTTCCTGATTTCTTATTCTTTTGCATGTTTGTCACACTTAAATGTTTCTGCTCATCAAAAACCGTTAACTATTTGTCAAAGATAACATAATTGAACACAAAATGCAGTTGTAAATTATGGTTTTTATTCTTTAGTGAGAAAAATAACTCAAAACCTACATGGCCCTGTGTGAAAAAGAAATTGCCCCCTGAACCTAATAACTGGTTGGGACACCCTTAGCAGCAATAACTGCAATCAATCATTTGCAATAACTTGCAACGAGTCTTTTACAGCGCTCTGGAGGAATTTTGGCCCACTCATCTTTGCAGAATTGTTGTAATTCAGCTTTATTTGAGGGTTTTCTAGCATGAACTGCCTTTTTAAGGTCATGCCACAACATCTCAATAGGATTCAGGTCAGGACTTTGACTAGGCCACTCCAAAGTCTTCATTTTGTTTTTCTTCAGCCATTCAGAGGTGGATTTGCTGGTGTGTTTTGGGTCATTGTCCTGCTGCAGCACCCAAGATCGCTTCAGCTTGAGTTGACAAACAGATGGCCGGACATTGACTAGGCCACTCCAAAGTCTTCATTTTGTTTTTCTTCAGCCATTCAGAGGTGGATTTGCTGGTGTGTTTTGGGTCATTGTCCTGCTGCAGCACCCAAGATCGCTTCAGCTTGAGTTGACAAACAGATGGCCGGACATTCTCCTTCAGGATTTTTTGGTAGACAGTAGAATTCATGGTTCCATCTATCACAGCAAGCCTTCCAGGTCCTGAAGCAGCAAAACAACCCCAGACCATCACACTACCACCACCATATTTTACTGTTGGTATGATGTTCTTTTGCTGAAATGCTGTGTTACTTCTACGCCAGATGTAACGGGACACGCACCTTCCAAAAAGTTCAACTTTTGTCTCGTCGGTCCACAAGGTATTTTCCCAAAAGTCTTGCCAATCATTGAGATGGTTTTTTTAGCAAAATTGAGACAAGCCTTAATGTTCTTTTTGCTTAAAAGTGGTTTGCGCCTTGGATATCTGCCATGCAGACCGTTTTTGCCCAGTCTCTTTCTTATGGTGGAGTCATGAACAATGACCTTAATTGAGGCAAGTGAGGCCTGCAGTTCTTTAGATGTTGTCCTGGGGTCTTTTGTGGCCTCTCGGATGAGTTTTCTCTGCGCTCTTGTGGTAATTTTGGTCGGCCAGCCACTCCTGGGAAGGTTCATCACTGTTCCATGTTTTTGCCATTTGTGGATAATGGCTCTCACTGTTGTTCGCTGGAGTCCCAAAGCTTTAGAAATGGCTTTATAACCTTTACCAGACTGATAGATCTCAATTACAGTACTTTGTTCTCATTTGTTCCTGAATTTCTTTGGATCTTGGCATGATGTCTAGCTTTTGAGGTGCTTTTGGTCTACTTCTCTGTGTCAGATAGCTCCTATTTAAGTGATTTCTTGATTGAAACAGGTGTGCCAGTAATCAGGCCTGGGGGTGACTACAGAAATTGAACTCAGGTGTGATAAACCACAGTTAAGTTATTTTTTAATAAGGGGGGCAATCACTTTTTCACACAGGGCCATGTAGGTTTTGAGGTTTTTTTCCTCACTAAATAATAAAAACCATCATTTAAAACTGCATTTTGTGTTCAATTATGTTATCTTTGACTAATAGTTAACGGTTTTTGATGAGCAGAAACATTTAAGTGTGACAAACATGCAGAAGAATAAGAAATCAGGAAGGGGGCAAATAGTTTTTCACACCACTGTAGATGATGTCCTATTCATCTGGGGGGTGACCTGAACTCACTAGAAGAATTCTTACGCAAGATTAATGAGAATAATTTGGGATTGATGTTTACCATGAAAAAAGTACTAAGAATATCCACTTCTTGGATCTGGACATTTATATAGAGGACAATAGACTGAAAACCAAAACCTATACTAAGCCTACTGATGCAAATGGCTACATATTGGTCATGAGTTGCCACTTTCCTCTGTGGATAAACAATATCCCCAAAGGACAAATGACTAGAATCAGAAACAACCCAATATGAGCAGGAAGCAATGAGGCTAACTGGGAAATTCCTAGTGAGGCTATCCAAAGGATGTAGTAAAAAGAGCAACGGAGGAAATCGGAAGGACCGATAGAGAGGAACTGTTGAGGAAAAAGCAAAGAGAGCCAATGGAGGAACACGAGATGAGAATAAATTTAAAATATCATGTACAAAACAAGCAGATACAAAACATAAGAAGATACTGGAACGTCCTAGAAAGACAAAATACTACATACAATCATCCCGGAAGCACCGACCCTCACCTATAGGTAATCAGGCACAGTAGGCCTAAAGATTGCAACAGCAGTAACTGCAGAGGGGAGTACTATAAAGCTTGGGGGAGGCTTTGTATGATGTGGTAGGTGTACGAATTGTCGGGACACAAGAGGCTATAATAAAATCAAGGAAATCACCTCAGGAGACCATATTATGAAGATTGAAGACCTCATTACCTGCGATACGAGGGGGGTGATATACTGTATTATCTGCCCATGCGGGAAAAAGTATGTAGGCAGGACTAAGAGATCATTGAAGGAGAGAATAGGGGAAAACTTTAATAACATCAAAAAAGGATGGAATGGACACCCCCTATCAAAACACAATAAGGACAAACACATCTGCAAAGTCTTTGAGACCACGCTTATTGGATTGTAGAAGGTTAATAGAGACCCCCAGGGGAGGGGACTATACAGCTCGGATGTACAGTAGGTAGGGTTTTTGGAAATTTGCCCTAGAAACTTTGGCCCCTAAGGGCCTTAATGCAGAGTTTAAATTATTTGGCTTCCTATGAATGAATGAATGAATGTGTGTAGAGCCCGTCTAGTGTGGTAGGTCATTCAGTGTGTGAACATATGCAGGTAACTATTATATTAAATATCTATACATTTTTCACCACTCTCCTGCAAGTATATATATTATTTATATACATATATATATATATTTTGTTTTAAACACAAATATGAGAAATCAATAAATATATATATATATATATATATATATATATAATCTCATACTTCCTTTCATTACTTTTTTACATTTTTTATGTCTTTTATAAAATTTTTCTTCCCTTCTCCCCATTTTTGCATACTATTCATATTATTTGTCAATTTACCTTTTTATGGTACTGTATATCCCAAATAAACTATCCACACAAATCCTTGCTATTTGGATATGTGGTGCATTTGAACTACCCCCTTTAAGACCCAGGATAACATATGGAGGAATAAGGAGGGACTGTATATAATCCACCAAGATGGCGGTTCACAACTTATAGGCTTTGATAAAGGCGGCTGTGCCAGCCGAAATGTGTCAGCCCAACACACCTTCTTGTGCTAAATTCACTGGCAACTGTGTCTGCACATCCGCCATACAGCCGCAAACGTAGTTGCAGAGGACGCTTGAGGGAGGTGACTTCACCGGATGTGAACCGCCACCACCCGGAACTAGTAGCCACTGGCGCTGGAATGCAGAATGGCACAACTAACCAACTGGGGGCGAGGAGAGTTGTTGAGCTGCAGGCTGGAGCTCCAACTCGTGCTGATTACAGACTGATTCGCTCAAACCGACTCCGAGGGAGCATGAGTATATAATATAATATACCTACATGACCTATACCTAGGGATGCTCGCTGCATTCCACGGATTTGTTAATTCCGCGATTCCGGACGGAATTAGGTCAATTCCGATTCTGGCGGTCAGAACGGAATTGCTACACCTCTAAAACGGAATTCCGCAAAAAAAATTTTTATTTCCGCGGAATTTTACGGAGTTAAAAAAACTCACTCCCTCCTCCTCCTCCTCCTCCTCAAAAAGTAGCATGCTTAAGGATTTGTAGACTTTCAAAAGCCAGCTTGCATACCGTGGCTGGGAATTGAACCCAGGTCTCAGTGTGCTGTAGGTATCTGACTTAACCCCTATTCCACCAACCACACTACATGCTGAAGCCAGCCTAGCATGTACCATTATGATCAATCCAAGAGAAAAATGAGCTCTCTCTTAGGATTTGTAGCCAGACATGGCCTTGCCTTTTGTGTTCAACAGTTGTCCGAAGAGAACCCCAGATAGCCAGGTAGATTAATCTCTCTCTCTCTCTCTCTCTCTCTCTCTCTCTCTCCCTCTCTAGTAGGGATGGTCACCGGAGGAGGTTTTTTAAATTTTCCCACTGAATTTTCGTAGAATCAAAAATAAAACGAAAGGGTAAATTTTCATAGAGACCTATACCACAGCATCTGCACGCATTTAAAGCATCTGCAAAGGAACATATATTCCATCAGAGGATCGATTGAGAAACTTGCTCTATTGTGTACACTAATACAACTAATGTGAGGATTACCAAAAAGGCATTGAATCATCTCATTATTGTGGCAAGATATACACAGACATAATCTCCTCTAAAGGATAATAACACTTCAGATTACTGCGGGTTGCATATAAGGACCGCTACTTATTGTTTTAAAACAATTTTAAACGTCCTTGGTCCCCATATATACTTTTTGTTTTACCACTTTTCATTTTTTATTCCTATTTTTGGAGGATATATACAATTGCCCTCTCTTTTTTTGGCAAACACAGTGGATGGTCTATGTATGATTGTTTGCATGCTTATTATGCGTACCAGTGGCTGTTGGATGTATAAACGCATTATGTTCAGTGAATCATTATGGCTACTAAGTTTATCTGTATGCAAATGTTTTTATATTGAGATTTATGACATTTGAATGTAATATTTTGACAATACTTATTAAAGGTTTATATTTTTGCACATTGACTATCCCCAGTGCTACCTGTCTACCTATATACATAAAATGCAACAACCCTTACCAAATGTCGGAGCCCCAGCACATGCATAAGAAATGACCAAGCTTAGGATAGATAGATAGATAGATAGATAGATAGATAGATAGATAGATAGATACTGCAAATGGGGGGACATATAAAGTGGAACGGATAGATGGACAGATGGTTTGGATTATGCACCGCATTATTGCACAGAGGCTCTCATCCCTATTTCCCCTCCACATATTGCTGCATCTGGCTTCCTTCCTGCTCTGTAGTCACCACCTTCCAAGTATTTCTTGGTTGTCTCTTATGCCTGCTCGCCTGGCAGCCCAGCGGAATTCCCAAATTCTTTTCTCACTTTTTTTTTCAGGCCTTTATGCTGCCTCTCCTGTTCCCACAGCCGGTCTCATGCACTGTAATGCAGCTCTCAGGGAATTATTCTCTCTACTGTATGAGTTGTTCTCCGTCTTTATGACAGCTTCTCCTTTCCTCCCCTCCCTGGTCCGTGCCTCTCTTCTCTCACAATGAGGAGCCCAGCAGTCACTCACCAGATAGTTCATTGTCTCCGCTGTCTGGGACACCCCAGTAATCCAGCTGTTCAAAGGTGATCGGCTATTAATCCCGTCCCCTGCTGGTGATCAGCAGCAGCACCTAAATCTCACTGTGTGGCAGGGGACATCTCCCGGCTCAGGCTGTAACCTATGTCTAGGCATTCCCACTATAATATTCTGCTGCTTTGTCTAGCAATCACTTGCCCTGCTGTCTGGGCTCATCCTCTGGCTCCCTCCCTGGTCTGTGGTGGTAGACGGCAGAGTGAATCCTGGAGGTGTCACCGGCAGCGTAGAGAGAGGAGAGCAACTTGAAGCTGCCGCCTAGGGAGGAAACGGCGTTCGCAGCACAGAGTATGCTGGGAAGTTTTGGATTCAGCTCTGCATTAGAAATTCACAGACAAGATCCTACAACTCCCGGCATCCCCCACCTGCTGCGCATCCTAAACACAGGGTGGCAGGATTGGCAGCTGTAACACTACACACCCGCCCAGCATGCGTAACGGGAACCTCATCGGAGGCGGCCAGGACGTCTGGCTGACTCGGGACATATTTGAGCCCTGAATAGGCGACCCAGCACCCAAGCGGGGATTCAAAACAGGCGGGTGGGGTGGCCCACCCATCTAATTTGCCCTGGGGAGAACACTGCCCATGTTGCTTCCAAGGAGCATACTGTTCTCCATTTCTCTACCCTTTTCATATGAAAGCACATTGGCTGTAATGTATACATATTCTTTACTTCTAGACTGCACAATGCCTTCCAAAACTACCAATAAAAACAATTGTTTTGGCCAGAAAAAAGTCTTATATGTATAAGGGCTTAACTATTAAGCTTTCACTTCGTGATGTGTCCCACACACTCTTTCCAATTACCCTTTCATTATTTCCAGTGGCAGGTTTTCCTTAGAGCAAATAGGGTTTTTTTTAACCATGTAAGCACTTTTATTCATTTTATTTTCATGTTTGATATTTTATCCAAATTGAAGACATTTCTATTTATTTCATGTGTTAATGAAAACCTACATATTTCTCCTTTTCATCAGAGGCTTGTGGCAGAAAAACAGGGGAAGAGGAATCTGGACAGGCTAAAACGAAGAGAAGAAAGGGATAGAGAGGAACGGGATAGACTTAAAAAAAGGTGCATGTTACAAATGAGCAACTCTGCAGATTAAATGTGAAAATGGTATTATTTATTATTCTTGCTCTCTCCTTATTTTCAAATATATTATTATAACTACCCACTCCCTACCTAAGTTAACAGGTGTCCCCATAAAATGTAGGATTTTAGAAGTTCTTCAGTTTTCAGTGGAAATGGCTGCTATACAGCACATTGCCTTTAACCATTTCAGCCACACAGACGTGAACCTCACGTCCGCAGCAGGTGCTGTTGTAACCGCAGGGATGTGAGGCTCACACCTTAGCAGTCTGTGGGGCTGTGCGCGCAATTGTTCCCATTCATTCATTTCCCCTCAGGCCCCCATGATCGCTGGCATAAATGAGATTTCTGTGTCACTGCAGAAATGTAACTGCCACACATTAATTCCTATTTAGTGTACTTACTGTACCCAAATAGGAAACAATGCACAAGGACATCTTGTGGCCAAATAGTAATATTACAACTACATACATTAGGGAATACATTTTTTTTAATATGTATGTCAAGAGGGTTTATTTTTATTACATTTTGGGATTGTGATTAGTGATGAACGTAAAAATTGAAAAAATGCACTTTTATTTCCACATAAAATACTGTCACCATACATTGTACTAAAAATATAATTTAAATGTTGCAATAACCAGGGAAAATGGGCAAATAAAAGGTGTAGCTTTTATCCACAGTAGAACGTTTTATTTTAAAACTATAATAGTCGAAAACTGAGAAATTATTTTTTTTTCCATTTTTTTTTCTTATTATTCCCATTAAAATGCATTTAGAATAAAATAAATCTTAGCATAATGTAGCACCCAAAGAAAGCCTAATTGGTGGCGAAAAAAACAAGGTATAGACCATTTTGTTGTGATAAGTAGTGATAAAGTTATTGGGGAAGGAAAGGGAGAAGGGCTGAAATGTGAAAATTCCTCTCGTCCATAAGGTGAAAACAACCCGCGGGCTGAAATGGTTAAAGTGAATGAGATCCCATTTTTAAATAAAAAAGTCAGATACTCACCTAAGGAGAGCGAGGCTCTGGGTCCAATAGAGCGTCCCCTCTCCTCTCCCGGTCCCCGCTGTTGTCCCGGCTCCCCCCTAGCGGTATTCGGCCATTTCGGTCAAATACCGCTGTTTCCCGGCTGAAGGGAGGCTTCGGAAATGCTTCGGGAGCCTGAGTTCTCCCGAAGACGGGCCGCTCTACACTGCACACGCGCGAGCGCCCTCTATGACGCACTAGTGCATACGCAGTGTGGAGCCGCCTTTCTTCGGGAAGATTTGGCTCCCGAAGTCCCCTTGGCAGGGGATGTGAACGGGGGAGCCAGCGCAGCATGGAGGGCACCGGGAGAGGAGAGGGAAGGCTCATTAAGACCGAGCCTTCCCTCTCCTTAGGTGAGTATCTGACTTTTTTAAAAAATAAATTAGATCTACTTATCTAGGGTTTCCTCCAGCCCCTGGCAGCCGGTATGTCCCTCGTCGCAGCTCCGGTTACCCTGGATCCCCTCTGTTTCACATGTCGACCTCGCCAGGTTGGCCTTCACTACACCTGCGCAAGCACCACTGTCAATCATGCTCACATGGTCTGGAGTGTTTTGCGCAGGTACCGAACTCTCCAGACCATGTGAGCGCGATCAAGAGCGGCACAGGCGCAGTAGAAGCCGACATGGTGAGGGACATAGCGGCTGCCAGGGGCGAGAGGAAGTCCTGGGTAAATAGATTTCATCTTTTTTTGGCTGTTCGGATGTTTCCCGTAATAGCTAGTTTTCTAAGCATTGAGTTTGCTGGTTGCAGTCATGTGATCAGGAAACAATACCTTTTTTGTCATGCCTAACCATTAAATAAAAATGGTCCTTGAGATGCAAATAATTCCAATATCTTATTGACTATTTCTGTCAGTGTCCTGATCCAAGGTACAGAACATTTGAAAGTATTTTAACAACTTTACCTTGATATCTAAAAACAAACAAGTAATTGTTAGGCTACAAAAGCTAATTTAAACCTTTATTCTCCTGTGTTAAACAGTTTAGAAGGAAGCCAAAAAGGCAATAGTGAAGTTAAAAATCTCTCTTACTTGTCTATGGCTGAATAGCAATCATCCTTTTCCCCAACCTCCTAAGGAGGCCGCAGGCCTGCAGGCCGCATAACAGATACTGCAGAGCATGCTAGGGCTGCTTCTTCTCCCTGGTCCTCCCCTTCATTTCCCTATCCCGCCCTAAGGCTGCTTTCATAGTGGGACATTACAGGCTCATGTTGCAGCCTGTAACTTGCAGCCCGGCTCACAGCACTGAAAAATCAATGTGCTGTTCACAGTGCACATGTTGCATTAGAGTATACTGCTAGTCCGCTATTGTTCCTAGCCACATGGCTAATTAATATTCACTGCACAGTAGTGTTGTCTGGATCATGAACGATTTGGATCTTTGAATCATCAATCAGGAAGCAGGGTAAGGGAGGATATTACATCACAATTGGCTTCATACAAGACATCAAACATGGAACCTGCTATGAACTGTCAGGAGCATCAATCTCTGCAAATACTATATAAAAAGTCTGTGAAATCCAAACGTGGACAGTGAAATGCATATGTAATGTAAGTACAGCCAATATTTAGCTACTGATATGTGTTTTTTTTTTCCTCTGAGACCTTATACCTAACAGCTCCTCTTTAAAGAAAATCAGCCAAACTCTGCTGACACCAACACTGGTTGTAAATTACCTGCTGAGGTGATTCCCAGAGAAAAGTCTGCATTATGCCAAAAGAACCCGTCCTCCCTTTCCCCACCAATCATCCTCAGAAAAAGCTTGTCTCAATTACAGAGTTACAGACTGCCCTTGCTGGAGTTCCCAGGAGTGTGCAAGTGGCTGAAAGAGAATAAAAAGCCTCCTTACTGTTAACTGAAATGTTATGCAAATCAGAAGTGTGCTTTCTTAAAATAGAATTCAGCTTGGAGTGGGCTCTGAAATTCCACCAAAGGCACCAAGCTGTAACATAGCACTGATAATTGACTCTCATGGGAAATATCTCCTGTCTTTTCCCTGGGAAATATGTTACAAAAAATATGCTGCCCAACACTTGAAAAAGGAGCAGAGGTGATCAATAAACCCTCCTTTACCACTCCCAAACATATCATCATACATGCAGGGACAAACAACCTGGACAATTCACAAGACGTCACTGCAGACAAACTTTCCTCAATAATAATGGCCACAGAAAAGCAATTCCTTGGTCCAGATTCATTTTGTCCTCGTTGCTACCAAGAAAATAAATTTCTTCCCAGACTATTTTATTCCAGTATAAGCAGGTGACCTCCAAAATCAGCCCATCAGCAAGCATATAATTGTCAGAACATTCCTCTCATCTACTTGATAATAAGCATCTCAATAAGCAAGGAAATAGCAGTGGAGTATTGTACGGTGTTAGCCATCAGTCAAAGAAGAATGTTTTGAATCCGGATGATACCATGTATTGGCTGATTTAAAAGAAGGGGAGTAAGCTTTCAGCTATGAAGCCTTCTTCAAACTTGATTCCTGTGAAACTGACAACAAACACACAGCTTATATACAATGGACATTATCCGGTTCCGGACCATGATGATTAAAATCTATGCCATGTTTATGTCCTGTTATTCCTGGCAGGGCATAGACTTCAATCATCCCCACCACACGGTCTCCCTGCTCACGCCGCTGTCCACGATACTAAGGAAACTGTGCCTCATCACACAAAAAGCGGAGGGATGCACTGGAAAACTAAATGCCCTATTAATAGCTCATTACAAGGTAAACCTGTACAAAATTAAATCCCTCATAGCAGCTGGAAAATTCAGGGTTTGAATGCTTCGGCATTTGGAACCAAAATAAATGACCTACATTTTGAAGAAAGGTGGACATACAGATCCTCCTGGAGACATGGACCCAGATAGAGGATTACTCATCAGTCCCTATTGGTTTTTGGGAACTCTCTGTCGCAGCCCAGAAACGCAAACATATTAAGCAGGGTCACTACTAAGGCCCGGTTCACATTGGTATTTTCAGCCAAACTAATCCAGTAAAACGGATCCGTTTTCCGTTTCTGTTTCAATATTGTTTATTAAACAGTATGAATATACAAAAATAAAGATTCAACATGTTTAACAGAACATTCCAGCATATTATACTGAGTTTCCAATAATAAAGTGTGTAAGCAAGATATTAGTTTTACAATTTTATAAGAGTATATTTTACAATTGGAATGTATGAAGGCATCTTAATACAGTTCTTAATTTGCAATATATGTAACGTAGTATTTTTAACATAGTTTAATGGCATCTATATTATGTTTTGTCTAACATATAACCTTGGCGTTTAGACATGTCTTATACAAGTAATAATGGAGTAGTTTTAGATATGTCTTAAACAGTATATAACATTAACAATCTTTCATTTTTTGGAGCCAACTTTGGATAGAAGGGGTTGTTTTATATTCTTTGTGGCTCACCTTAAGGTTGTGTAGTAGTAATATATCTGGTTCGAATGGGATAGGGTAACCTTTTATCTTTTGCGTGAGATCATGTACTCTGGTCCAGTATATTTTGAGAGAACTACAGTTCCAAGTTAAAGTGGAATATAACCCAGTATTTCTTCTTTGCTCTAAAAGATTATTTACAGCATATAATATACTAACACAATGTTTTTGTTTTAGTAAAACAGCATTTAAAGGGTTACATCACAGGACTGACTTTTTCTCCTGCAGGGGCTGCCTCATCCGAACTGGTGATTTCTCTTATCTTCTGTATACATTCTTTACTTGCTACAATTAAGTAAACATTCTCTGGCTGTGCAGAAACTTATGCTAATGAGTCCTGGAGTGAAACACAGGTCAGAAATCACTGATGGCTGCATTTAAAACAGAATTACAACAGTTATGAATAAAATGCACCAGCAGCTTTCAAAGTAAATAAACTAAAATCTGGGAAGTTAAAATTTATAAATGAATTATAATACTTGTGCACAAAAGCAAATATGATAATTGTATGGGTTATAAAAAGTAGGAAAACACATTTTTGTTTAATATTTTGTCAGAGTTTTAAACCGCTTTAAGTATAAGAAAGACCCGTCATTGCTATCACATCTCCAACATTTGTTTGGTAATCATTTATGAATGATTTCGGGGGTTTTATACCAAAGGGATTGGAATTTAAAGTTTTGTTCCTGTGACCAAGCATTCCTGGAAAATGTGTGTGTGTTTAATACTATGGTCCCCCATTGCTCTGGTGAGATATTTTTCTTTAGGGCTAAGTTCCATTTTTGGGGGGTATTCCAAGAGTTCTTCAGGTTTGTGGTTATTTAAGAGAGAGTAAGCCCAGGCTAGTAAATGCCTTTGTGTTTTGTTGGAAAGAATATTTTCTTCAAATAGCGTAGATGAGTATTTTAGGGTCTTAATTGCTTTTAGCGAGTTTATATAGTTTCTTATTTGGAAGTACTGACATTTTGGGATGCTATTTGGTATGGTATAATCTTTACTTTGCATCTATGACAGAACTTCTCCTTTGTTTACAAAGTCTGCAATTCTGAGAATTGAATTTTTTTACCATCTTGTGAGGAAGTTTTTTTCTAAGCCTGGTATGAATTCCTTATTGTTTAATATAGGTGTCAGAAGGCTACCTTTGCCAGTTACCTATATTATGTTTTTTTGTGGGATGTTAGGAAGGCTTTCAGAGTCGGAGCTATTAATGGATGTTGTTGTATGTTTTTTGGAACACTGTGATACAAGGTCCCACAGCAAGCTCTGAATATTTAAGATTTGGGGTTGAATAGTGGTGTTTTCAATCTGGACCAAGTCTTTCTCAGTATTATGCTCTGTCCATCCTAAGACTCTAACCAAGTGTGTAGCCATATAATATTTAAGAAGGTCTGGGATGCCCATTCCTCCAGTGAGTTTGGATCTGGTGAGAATTTCAAACCTCAATCTAGGTCTCTGTTTATTCCATATAAATGTTCGCTAGGTATGATTTGGGAAGTGTTATTGGAAGATTTTGGAATAAGTAAAGGAATCTGGACAGAATATTCATTTTTATAATTGACATTTTCCCAAACCATGAGATTCCTTGCAGTCTTCCCCATGAGTCGAGATCAGATATTATTTTTGTTTCTAAGGGGGTATAGTTTAGTGCGAATATTTTTTGTAGGTCTGAAGGGATTTTGACTCCTAAGTATGTAATGGCAGAAGTTTCCCACCTTAGGGGGAAGGAGTGTTGACATTGATGCAATGTATGTTGGGACAAGGAAACATTTAAGGCGCTGGATTTTGAGAAGTTTATTTTCAGGCTAGAGATTGACCCAAAATCTTCTAGGCATCTAATTAGGTTTGGGATGGATGTCAAGGGTTGTGTGGTAAAGAAAAGCATGTCATCCGCGAAAGCGGCGATATTGTGTTCTTTGTGTTGTATTGTTACCCCGTGTATGTTGGGATTATGTTGAATTTGGTTTAGAAAGGGTTCCAAGGTAAGGATATAGATGATGGGTGAGGGGGACAGCCCTGTCTCGTTCCGTTGGAGAAAGAGAAGATATCTGTAACGATCGGTGAAGCACAGAGAGGATCTGATTACCAGTGATCTGCAGAATCACTGGGAATACAGATGTATACCAGATTATACGTGATCTGCAGTATCACTGATAATCCGATATACTAGCTAACCTCTGTTCACCTGAGTAGAGTGTAGTGTTAGGTGCAACAATAACACTTAGAGGACTAGGCCTCAGTGCAGCAAGGAGTACTGCACAGATTCCTTCCGCAGACCTGAGCTCTCCAAGACGGGAGGAGTCAGACTGACAGTAGGAAGGACAGACTGAAAGTAACCTTCAGGAGGAAGGATCACTAACAGAGCGAGGAACCGCCTCTAACAGTAAGGTCAGTTCTCGAGGTCGGACAAGCCAGGACGTACACACACGGACAGATAAAGTACAAGATCAGGAGGCAAAGGCGGAGTCAAAGTACAGGCAGGGTTCAGCAACGGGGTATCAGATATATCGGGGTACAAAATCAGGAGGCAGAAGCAGAGTCAAGGAACGAGCCGGGGTTCGGCAACAGAGTATCAGAAATATCGAGGTACAAGATCAGAGTTCAGGAGGATAGTCAAGGCAGGCAAAAGTCATAACAGATAATCACGAATCAAACTAGTACTTTAGCTATCAACAGAATCTAGCTAAGTGTAGGATTACAGCTCCAGCTGGTCCCGGCACACTTGCGGATCTGACTACGGATCTGGGTGCTCCCACATATGTGATCGCATGCCAGACAAAGAGCAAGTGAAGAACCAGCAGTATATATACTCTAGGACCTTTCCAGGACCTCCCTAATTGCTGGTCCAATGAGAGCAGTGGAATTTGTCAGCTGACCCAGCTGGTCAGCCGACTCCCTTCTAACTGCTATTTAAACTCTGCCTCTGTGCTCGCGCGCGTGTAAGTCTGAATCCTGGTGGACTATCAGTCCCAGCCGCACCAGTACTGTCATGCAATGTATCTAGTGCGGGGGCCGCCTCTGATGCGGATTCCGCCGTTACCAATGCGGATTTCGCCGTTACCAATGCGGATTCCGCCGCACTGCCTATGCGGCATGCGGCGTTTTTTCCGCGTTGTGACGCCATGCTGGACGCGGAAACAGCCGCCTCACCTCGAGAGACGGCGGCCTTTCCGCGTTTCCTTACAGTACCCCCCCCCCCGAGGAGTGGACTCCGGACAACTCCTACCAGAATTCTCGGGGTGTTACATAGTTACATAGTTATTTTGGCTGAAAAAAGACATACGTCCATCGAGTTCAACCAATACAAAGTACAACTCCAGCCCGTCCCCCACATACCCCTGTTGATCCAGAGGAAGGCGGAAAAAACCCCACCAGGCATGGTCCAATTAGCCCCAAATGGGAAAAATTCCTTCCTGACTCCAGATGGCAATCAGATTAAATCCCTGGATCAACATCATTAGGCATAACCTAGTAATTTAGCCATGGATGTCTTTCAACGCAAGGAAAGCATCTAAGCCCCCTTTAAATGCAGGTATAGAGTTTGCCATAACGACTTCCTGTGGCAATGCATTCCACATCTTAACCACTCTTACTGTAAAGAACCCTTTCCTAAATAAATGGCTAAAACGTTTTTCCTCCATGCGCAGCTCATGTCCTCTAGTCCTTTGAGAAGGCCTAGGGACAAAAAGCTCATCCGCCAAGCTATTATATTGCCCTCTAATGTATTTATACATGTTAATTAGATCTCCTCTAAGGCGTCTTTTCTCTAGACTAAATAAACCCAGTTTATCTAACCTTTCTTGGTAAGCGAGACCTTCCATCCCACGTATCAATTTTGTAGCTCGTCTCTGCACCTGCTCTAAAACTGCAAAATCTTTTTTGTAATGTGGTGCCCAGAACTGAATTCCATATTCCAGATGTGGCCTTACTAGAGAGTTAAACAGGGGCAATATTATGCTAGCATCTCGAGTTTTTATTTCCCTTTTAATGCATCCCAAAATTTTGTTCGCTTTAGCTGCAGCGGCTTGGCATTGAGTACGATTATTTAACTTGTTGTCGATGAGTACTCCTAAGTCCTTCTCCAAGTTTGATGTTCCCAACTGTATCCCATTTATTTTGTATGGTGCTAGACCATTGGTACGACCAAAATGCATGACTTTACATTTGTCAACATTGAATTTCATCTGCCATGTATGTGCCCATATAGCCATCCTATCCAGATCCTGTTGCAATATGACACTATCTTCCTGAGAGTTGATGATTCTGCACAATTTTGTATCATCTGCAAAAATAGCAACATTGCTCACTACTGCATCTACTAGGTCATTAATAAATAAATTGAAGAGCACTGGACCCAGTACAGACCCCTGTGGGACCCCACTGCTAACAGTCTCCCATTTTGAGTACGATCCATTGTAAGGGGTGTAAGGCATGAAACTCCCTCACCAACTCATCCGCATGCATACGGTTCCCAGGTACCCATTGCCTCTCCTCGATGCCATACCCTTTCCAATGTACGAGGTACTGTACCGAGTTTTGTACCTTGCGAGAATCTAATATTTTTTCCACTTCATACTCAGGTTGGGCATCTACCAACACGGGAGGAGGAGGAGTGGGACCCACCTGGACTGCTGGTTTAAGAAGGGACACGTGGAAGGACCTTATCCCCCGCATGCTGGTGGGAAGGTCGACGGTATACGTAACATTATTAATCTTGGAAATGGACCGACAAACCTGGGGCCCAATTTATCTGAGGGCTGTTTCAGGGCCAAATGACGTGTGGACACCCAAACCAAGTCTCCTGGCTGGAAGCTGCACTCTACTGAAGGTTTCTTGTCAGCTTGACCCTTCTGAGTAAGAAACGTCTTTTGTAAACTATTTCTCACCGTACGCCAAATGTCCTTAAAAGACCTCTGCCAGGCCTCCAGAGCTGGAAACGGGGTGGAGGCCACTGGCAACGGTGAGAACTTGGGCAATCTACCAGACACAACCTGGAATGGAGAGAATCCGGTGGAGGAGCTTTTCAAATTGTTTTGTGCAAACTCCGCGAAGGGCAGAAACTTGACCCAGTCGCTCTGCGTCTCCGCAACATAGCACCTCAAAAATTGCTCCAATGACTGGTTGATTCTCTCCGTCTGCCCATTGGTCTGTGGGTGGTAGCCCGATGAGAATGACAGCTTCATGCCCATTTGTTGGCAGAATGCCCTCCAGAATCTAGAAATGAACTGGACTCCCCGATCCGACACTATGTTTTCCGGAATGCCGTGCAGCCGGAACACATGTGTAATAAACAGGTCAGCCAACTCCTGGGCCGAGGGGAGTCCTTTCAAGGGCACGAAATGGGCCATTTTGCTGAAGCGGTCGACCACCACCCAAATGACCGACATACCTTCTGACTTAGGAAGTTCACCCACAAAATCCATGGACAAATGAGTCCATGGCTCACTCGGGGTGGGTAAAGGCTGCAAGGTACCCACAGGTGCCAGCCGGGAGGGTTTACTCTTGGCACAAATCGCACATTCCCTCACGTATTTCTTGCAATCTGCTGCTAAGGACGGCCACCAGGCGCATCTGGCTACCAGATCCTGTGTTCTAGATGCCCCAGGATGCCCAGCATTTTTATGTGCATGGAACATCTCTAGAACCTGGAGACGGAACGGTAGCGGAATGAACAGCACCCCTGCGGGCTTCCCTTCCGGGATGTCTTGTTGAAAGGGAATTAACGTCCCCTTCCAATCCTCCCAAGTCTCAGTTGCGGCTAGTACCAACCTCTGGGGAATAATAGTCTCTGGAATGGAGGGCTGTTCTGTCTCTGACTCGAAGCACCGGGATAAAGCATCCGCCTTGACATTTTTGCTACCCGGGGTGTACGTAATAATGAAAGAGAACCTAGAGAAAAATAATGACCAACGAGCCTGACGAGGGCTCAACCTCTTAGCCCCCTCAATGTACTCTAGGTTCTTGTGGTCAGTGTAGACCGTGACCGTATGCTCTGCTCCCTCTAACCAATGTTGCCATTCCTCGAAAGCTAACTTAATGGCTAAAAGCTCTCTGTTGCCAATATCGTAGTTCCTTTCCGCAGGGGAGAACCTACGGGAGAAGTAAGCACAGGGGTGCATTCTACCCTGCAAGCCAGATCGCTGAGACAGCACAGCCCCCACCCCGTCCTCCGAGGCATCCACCTCAATAATAAATGGAAAAGATGTATCTACATGTCTGAGGATGGGTGCAGAACAAAACAGGCCCTTCAGGGTGGCAAAAGCCTGTAACGCCTCAGGAGACCAGTGAGTGGTATCTGCCCCTTTCTTGGTGAGACTGATAAGTGGCGAAATGACTGTAGAGTAACCCTTTATGAACCTCCTATAAAAGTTGGCGAAGCCAAGAAACCGCTGAAGAGATTTCAGGCCTACCGGCTGAGGCCATTCCAGAACAGCGGAGACCTTGGCAGGATCCATAGACAGGCCTGTGGTGGAAATTATGTACCCCAGAAAAGCGACAGATGTCACTTCGAAGATACACTTTTCTATTTTTGCGTACAATAGGTTCTGCCTTAGCTTGTTCAAAACGAACCTCACATGGGTCCTATGTTCAGAGAGATTGTTGGAGAAAATAAGAATATCGTCTAGGTAGACTAGAACAAATCTCCCCAACACCTCTCTGAAGACCTCATTGATGAGTTCCTGGAAAACGGCCGGGGCATTACATAACCCAAAGAGCATCACCAGGTACTCGTAATGCTCATCCGGTGTATTAAAGGCCGTTTTCCACTCATCGCCCTTTCTTATGCGTACCAGATTGTACGCACCCCGTAAATCCAGCTTAGAAAAGATCTGGGCGCCCGTGATCTGAGTGAATAAATCGTCTATCAGGGGTAGCGGATAGCGATTCTTTACTGTCATTTTGTTGAGACCACGGTAATCGATGCAAGGCCGCAGGCCTCTGTCTTTCTTTTTTACGAAAAAGAAGCCTGCCCCAGCAGGCGACCGGGACGGGCGAATGAAACCTTTGGCCAGATTCTCCCTGATGTACTCTTGCATAGCCACTTTTTCGGGTCCCGATAAATTGTACAAATGACCCCGGGGGGGTACACAACCAGAACATAGATCAATGGGACAATCGAAAGGGCGATGTGGAGGTAATTTATCGGCTGCTTTGGGGCAGAATACATCCGAATATTCAGCATACTGGTCTGGTACACCTTCCACCTGAACTCTGGTTTGCCCCAATGTTAACTTCCCCAAACACTGCTGAAAACAATGGGGAGACCAGGAGGTTAACTGTCCCGTGGCCCAGTCTATTTGTGGTGAATGGATCTGCAACCACAGCATGCCTAGGATAATAGTGGAGGTTGACATGTGTAACACAAAAAATTGTAACTGTTCCCCATGCAATACCCCTATGGTGAGCTTCACCACCGGAGTCTGCGACAGAGCACGATTCCGTTGCAGAGGGGAAACGTCCACTGCTGTGACCTGAAGGGGGGGTCTCACGGGAGTGAGCGGAAGACCCAACTCCTGAGCAAATTCGAAATTCATAAAATTAGCCGCTGAGCCAGAGTCAATAAAAGCTTCAGTGGATACAGATTTATCCTCCCATGTAACTGTACAAGGGAGAAGCAATTTTTTCTCTTTAAGGGGTGAAATTTGTGTGCCCAGGGTGTCACCCCCCACTACTCCTAGGCAAACTCGTTTCCCGACCTGTTAGGGCAGTTTCGCACCCTATGCCCTGCTGCTGCACAATATAGGCACCGCTGTTCCGTCATCCTCCGCCTTCGCTCCACCTGGGTCAATTTCGATCGACCAATCTGCATTGGTTCGGGTGGAGGCAAGGCCGGAGGGGATGAGACAGAGGGAGACTGTGTTATTAAGGGTGCAGCAGAAGGTGCCGCATAGGATGTCGCCCTTACACGGTGACTGCCTCGAATTTGCCTCTGATGGCGTAATCGACGGTCGACTCGGATGGCCGATGTGATGGCCTCATCGACTGTCCTGGGTTCGGGCAAAGTTAACATTAAATCGGAGACCTCCTCCGACAACCCAGACAAGAAGTAATCCATCAGGGCAAAATTATCAAATCTGGCAGTGACTGACCATCTGCGGAATTCTGCCGCGTAATCCTCGACTGAGCCTCTACCTTGCCGCAAAAGTTTGAGCTTGCGTTCAGAGGTAGCTGCGAGGTCAGGGTCGTCGTATATTACGGCCATGGCCTTAAAAAATTCCTCTACCGAAGTTAGAGCAGTATCAGTGAGAGGCAGATTGTATGCCCAGGTCTGGGAATAACCGGTTAACAATGTTTTAATAAATATGACCCGTTGGGTCTCAGTCCCCGAGGATCGGGGTCTCAGCTCGAAGTATGACAACACTCTACTCCTAAAATTCCGGAAGTCAGACTTGTGGCCGGAAAATGTATCAGGTACTGGCATACGTATGTCAGCACTAGGAGAGGATCGCACTAAATCAACTGACGTCTGGAGGGTTTGCACAGAGCCTGATAGGACATCAATCATAGTCTTGTGGCTACCCAGCACTTGGTTGATGTTTTCCACCGAAGTGGCAAGTGCGCCCAGACGGTCAGTGTGTGCGTCCATTTGCATTTTTGGTCTGGCGTTCTGTAACGATCGGTGAAGCACAGAGAGGATCTGATTACCAGTGATCTGCAGAATCACTGGGAATACAGATGTATACCAGATTATACGTGATCTGCAGTATCACTGATAATCCGATATACTAGCTAACCTCTGTTCACCTGAGTAGAGTGTAGTGTTAGGTGCAACAATAACACTTAGAGGACTAGGCCTCAGTGCAGCAAGGAGTACTGCACAGATTCCTTCCGCAGACCTGAGCTCTCCAAGACGGGAGGAGTCAGACTGACAGTAGGAAGGACAGACTGAAAGTAACCTTCAGGAGGAAGGATCACTAACAGAGCGAGGAACCGCCTCTAACAGTAAGGTCGGTTCTCGAGGTCGGACAAGCCAGGACGTACACACACGGACAGATAAAGTACAAGATCAGGAGGCAAAGGCGGAGTCAAAGTACAGGCAGGGTTCAGCAACGGGGTATCAGATATATCGGGGTACAAAATCAGGAGGCAGAAGCAGAGTCAAGGAACGAGCCGGGGTTCGGCAACAGAGTATCAGAAATATTGAGGTACAAGATCAGAGTTCAGGAGGATAGTCAAGGCAGGCAAAAGTCATAACAGATAACCACAATCAAACTAGTACTTTAGCTATCAACAGAATCTAGCTAAGTGTAGGATTACAGCTCCAGCTGGTCCCGGCACACTTGCGGATCTGACTACAGATCTGGGTGCTCCCACATATGTGATCGCACGCCAGACAAAGAGCAAGTGAAGAACCAGCAGTATATATACTCTAGGACCTTTCCAGGACCTCCCTAATTGCTGGTCCAATGAGAGCAGTGGAATTTGTCAGCTGACCCAGCTGGTCAGCCGACTCCCTTCTAACTGCTATTTAAACTCTGCCTCTGTGCTCGCGCGCGTGTAAGTCTGAATCCTGGTGGACTATCAGTCCCAGCAGCACCAGGACTGTCATTCAATGTATCTAATGCGGGGGCCGCCTCTGATGCGGATTCCGCCGTTACCAATGCGGATTCCGCCGTTACCAATGCGGATTCCGCCGCACTGCCTATGCGGCATGCGGCGTTTTTTCCGCGTTGTGACGCCATGCTGGACGCGGAAACAGCCGCCTCACCTCGAGAGACGGCGGCCTTTCCGCGTTTCCTTACAATATCAGAGAGTAAATCATTTGCTTTAATACGAGCTGTAGGCCGAGAATACAAAAGGTTAATCCAGTTAATCATTTTGGAACCAAATTTTAGGTGCCTGATTGTTTCAGATCTGTAGTCCCAGGCTACCGTCAAATGCTTTCTCGGCGTCCGTGGAGATAAAACAGCCCTCCACGGCCCGCCGAGTAAGCCAATGGTGTACATTGATCGCTTTGGTGTTGTTGTCTTTTCCCTCTCTTCCAGGAACTAAACCTGCCTGGTCTGGCTCTATTAAGCTTGGGAGTGCCGGTAAACAACCTCGAATAGCGCTTGATTTACTACAGCTTCCTAAATCCAGGGGTGTCTTGGCTCTCTCTCACTTCCAGAAATGCTACTTGGCATCTCTATTAGTCACAATTAGGTGGTGGTTTTCGCAGGAAGAAACAAACCTGGCAGTGAATGCAGACTGAGGCAGCAATCTTAGGTTCATACGAGCAACTCACTAATCTACTGTACAGAGGTCCTAAGGCTAACCCCCAAACCACTACAGCTATGGCAATGACCTGGAAGGCATGGACTACGGCTAGACCCTCTTTGATAAAGCTTGGGAGTAGGGGAGAAATTCTATTTGCAATAATTTTTGTGAACATTTTTAGGTCGTTATTGAGAGGAGAGATGGGTCTGCAAAGGGCTGGTTCAGACGGACGTCTGCGGAGCGTTTTTAAACACCGCGTTTTTTTTTTCAAGAACGCCAGTGTTTAACTGCTAAGCGTTTAAAGGCTTTTATTAGCTTTCGTGAAGTAGCGTTTGCGAGCGTTGCGTTTTCTTGGCTTTTGCTGGCTTTTACAGGAAGTGGGCATTTTTAAAGGGAAAGGGCTTGGTTATGTGTGTGCAGGAAGCGGAAATACCTTTGTACTTCCTGTACTCCGAGTGCTGGTGACATACTTTGCCCAGAGCTCTGGTTTTTATTTGGAATTGCGTTTTTCTTGCTGGAGATATGGATGAGATTCAAGCTTGCCTTGTTCAGCTGAAGCTTTTGACTCTCAGAGCGCTTCTGTCGAGGCCTCCGACGGGTCACAGGGTGAGTGCTGGGAGGCTGTGGGTTCATCCTATTGTTGCAGAGAGATCCAGTAGAGGTGCATTTATGTCCCTTTACCACGATCTCAGAAGACATCCTGCTCGTTTCTTTGGCTACGTGCGGATGACCGTGGATTCCTTTGATGAGCTGTTGGTCCTGCTATCTCCTTCCCTTCAGAGGCAGCATACCAACATGCGTTCACCAGTGAGTCCTGCTGAACGTCTCCTGGTGACACTGCGGTGAGTACACCTAATGTATGTAGTTTATTAGATGTGTTTTACAAGTTTTTTTTTTGTGTTTGTGAAGGCTAATTTTTTTCAATTTTTCTAGATTCCTTGCTAAGGGTGAGACTTTTGCCTCTTTACACTACCAATTTCGTTTGGGTAGATCAACTGTGCAAGGGATTGTTCAGGACACGTGCCAGAAGATATGGGAAGTCTTGCAGCCAATCTTCATGCCTTCACCGACTGAGCAGTTGTGGAAGGATGCTGCAGACTCCTTCCTTAAAAAGGCCAAGTTTTCAAATTGTGTTGGTGCCGTGGATGGAAAACATATTCGGATACAACTTCCAAGTGGTTCTGGATCACGGTACTTTTCGGTGGTGCTCATGGCAGTTGTCGATGCCAACTATAAGTTTCTGACGATTGATGTAGGATTCTATGGCAGTACTGCAGATTCCAACATCTTCTGATCGTCTATCATTGGCAGCCGGTTGTACAATGGTACTTTGAACCTTCCGGGGCCTAAACCAATCCAGGTTGGGGAACCAATGCCACATGTGATGGTCGGAGATGAAGCCTTTGCACTTCATGTCCATTTGATGAAGCCATACCCAAAGAGAGATCTGGACACAAAGAAGAAGGTGTTTAATTACCGTCTCACCAAAGCCCGCCGTTTTGTGGAGTGTGTCTTTGGAGTGTTGTCTAACAAATGGCGGGTTTCCCACAGCACTCTGGTGATGACCCCGGACCATGTAGACAATGTTATAAAAGCAGCATGTGTACTGCACAACTTTGTTCGTGAAAAGGAAGGTGTGAATTATGATGAAATTGTGGATGCGGCCTTCACAGATCACACTGGCAGCTTTGTACGTCACACCTCAGCAGCTGGAACTGTACGTGACAAATTTGCGAATTATTTTGTATCTTCTGTGGGAGAAGACCCCTTTCAGTACAGCCAGATTTAATTATTATTTTTTTTTTATACTGTGGATTGTATGGATGTATGGTTTGTTACTGCATGTTGCCTGCAATAGCCGTATGCAACTTCCTGGAAAAGTCCTTGGGAACAAGCATGCGGTTATAGTGGGCCTTGGGGAAGCAGCAAAATATGGCATGCTGGTCCATATTCTGATGCTTACTTACTCGCTTTGTAAGGGGTGGTGGGGTAGCATAGGGAAGCAATAGCCGCTTGCAACTTCCTGGAAAAGTCCTTGGGAACAAGCATACGGTTATAGTGACCCTTGGGGAAGCAGCAAAATATGGCATGCTGGTCCATATTCTGATGCTTACTTACTCGCTTTGTAAGGTGTGGTGGGGTAGTATAGGAAAGCAATAGCCGCTTGCAACTTCCTGGAAAAGTCCTTGGGAACAAGCATGCGGTTATAGTGGGCCTTGGGGAAGCAGCAAAATATGGCATGCTGGTCCATATTCTGATGCTTACTTACTCGCTTTGTAAGGGGTGGTGGGGTAGCATAGGGAAGCAATAGCCGCTTGCAACTTCCTGGAAAAGTCCTTGGGAACAAGCATGCGGTTATAGTGACCCTTGGGGAAGCAGCAAAATATGGCATGCTGGTTCATATTCTCATGCTTACTTACTCGCTTTGTAAGGGGTGGTGGGGTAGTATAGGGAAGCAATAGCCGCTTGCAACTTCCTGGAAAAGTCCTTGGGAACAAGCATGCGGTTATAGTGACCCTTGGGGAAGCAGCAAAATATGGCATGCTGGTCCATATTCTGATGCTTACTTACTCACTTTGTAAGGGGTGGTGGGGTAGCATAGGGAAGCAATAGCCGCTTGCAACTTCCTGGAAAAGTCCTTGGGAACAAGCATGCGGTTATAGTGACCCTTGGGGAAGCAGCAAAATATGGCATGCTGGTTCATATTCTGATGCTTACTTACTCGCTTTGTAAGGGGTGTTGGGGTAGTATAGGGAAGCAAAGGAAAAGTCCTTGGGAACAAGCATGCGGTTATAGTAACCCTTGGGGAAGCAATACACATTGAATAAAGTAAACACTGACATTGTTTTTCTGAATTATTTCTTTTTAATAAAAAAAATTAACAGAAAAAAAATTCCGTTTCAATATTATTCATATATTAACTGTATATAACTGTATGTACAAAAAATATTTACAAAGCCTTGATGTGCTAACAACAGGCACAGGAGGATAGCCTGAGAGGGCAAAGGTTTGTGGCTGAGATAGAGAAAGTCCATCACCTCATGGGGGACCCTCTGCCTGTGGCCTGGGGGAAGCAAAGCCTCAACCAAAGCCACAGACAGATGGTCCTGCCATGAGTGGATGGACCATCTCCACCTCAACCACACATAGTGTTTACAGTGGTAGCACATACATGTGTATGCTGTGCTAAAATAGTAGCACACACAATGGGAGGCACAGGAGGATAGCCTGAGAGGAGGCACAGGAGGATAGCCTGAGAGGAGGCACAGGAGGATAGCCTGAGATGAGGCACAGGAGGATAGCCTGAGAGGGCAAAGGTTTGTGGCTGAGGTAGAGAAAGTCCATCACCTCATGGGGGACCCTCTGCCTGTGGCCTGGGGGAAGCAAAGCCTCAACCAAAGCCACAGACAGATGGTCCTGCCATGAGGGGATGGACCATCTCCACCTCAACCACACATGGTGTAAACAAAAGTAGCACACACATTACTAGGCACCAGGGGATAGCCTCACAAGAAGGAGGTCTGTGGCTGATGGAGAGAAAGTCCATCACCTCATGGGGGACCCTCTGCCTGTGGCCTAGGGGAAGGTAAGCACAGGGATGGATCTAGACCAAGTTGCGCCTGGGGCAAGGTCAGGTTTTGGCGCCTAAAGGTCAGGTTTTGGCGCCTAAACTGCCATTTCCCATCCAAATTTTGCCGTCTTTTTAAGAATTCAACAAACTGCGCCTGGGGCAAGAGACCCGCCTGCCCCCTCCTAGATCCGTCCCTGGGTAAGCAGCATACCAAAGCCACAGACAGATGGTCCTGCCATGAGGGGATGGACCATCTCCACCTCAACCACATATGCTGTAAACAAAAGTAGCACACACATTACTAGGCACCAGGGGATAGCCTCACAAGAAGGAGGTCTGTGGCTGATGGAGAGAAAGTCCATCACCTCATGGGGGACTCTCTGCCTGTGGCCTGGGGAAAGCTAAGCAGCATACCAAAACCACAGACAGATAGTCCTGCCATGAGGGGATGGACCATCTCCACCTCAACCACACAATGCACGTACACATAGTATTAAACAACATAGCAAAACAGTGTAATTATATGTCGTCTATTATTGGTGTATCACTCCTGGACTGCATCCGTAGGGAGGCAGATACAGCCTCTGCTGTGCTTTCTAAACTGGTAACGGTTGATGTTGGCGCACGCGCTGGACAATTGGCCTGTCCTTGGTCGTAAGTGCTTGGCTGCTGACTATATGGATACCAGCTTGCTTGGTAAGGGTGCAACATATGTGTGTAAGTGCCGGGGGGTGGGCCATAGTAAGGTGGGCCTGCTTCATGTGGTGCTTGAGTTGGCCAAGGTTGAGTTGTTTGAGTTGAGGTGGTGCACTAGTGGTTTTCATTTGCATAACCATAGTAAACAGTTTCTGTTTCATGTTGTCCCATTTGTCTTTTGGAACCTCCCGTGCCTCTTTTTCCAGAGCCCTAAAAAATGTCCCCAAACTATCCTGTGGCTCCATTATTTTTGCAACATTTTTCTCCACATCTTTAATTAAAGAGACGACATCCGCATTAGCAAGTTCCTGAACGGTTCTAGGCCTATTTCTTCTAGAGGCAGTTATCACAGGTGATGTGGGTCGTTGCGCACTAGTCGGTGTGGATGTTGACTGTGTGCTCATTTGCATTGTCCTCTAGCGACTCCTCCTCTGTCTCTCTGTTCTCAGATGATGACCTTAGCGATTGACTGAGAGATGCAATACTGCCGTCCAGGGGCGTAACTAGAAATCACTGGGCCCCCCTGCGAATATTTGGATGGGGCCCCCCCCATAAGTGCCAAATAATCGTAATGGGGCAGCGTTTCACTGTAAATTAATTGTAAAGTGGGCAGCATTTTACCAGACAATCGTAATGTGGGCCAGAAAATCGTAATGTGGGCAGAGTTCACCAGAAAATCGTAATGTGGGCCTTTAGAAAATCATAATGTGGGCAGAGTTCACCAGAAAATCGTAATGTGGGCAGAGTTCACCAGAAAATCGTAATGTGGGCACCAGTCACCAGAAAATCTTAACGTGAGCAGCAGTCACCAGAAAATTGTAACGTGGACAGCATTCACCAGACAATCGTAATGTGGGCAGCGTTCACCAGAATATCGTAATGTGGGCAGAGTTCACCAGAAAATCGTAATGTGGGCAGCGTTCACCAGAAAATTGTAACATGGACAGCATTCACCAGACAATCGTAACGTGGGCAGTGTTCACCAGAAAATCGTAATGTGGGCCAGAAAATCGTAATGTGGGCAGCAGACACCTGAAAATCGCAATGTGGGCAGCAGACACCTGAAAATCGTAATGTGGGCAGCAGACGCCTGAAAATCGTAATGTGGGCAGCAGTGACCAGAAAATCGCAATGTGGGCATCAGACACCAGAAAATCGCAATGTGGGCATCAGACACCAGAAAATCGTAATGTGGGCAGCAGACACCTGAAAATCGCAATGTGGACAGCAGTGACCAGAAAATCGCAATGTGGGCAGCAGTGACCAGAAAATCATAATATGGGCAGCAGACACCTGAAAATCTTAATGTGGGCAGCAGACACCAGAAAATCATAATATGGGCAGCAGACACCTGAAAATCTTAATGTGGGCAGCAGACACCAGAAAATCATAATATGGGCAGCAGACACCTGAAAATCGTAATGTGGGCAGCAGACACCAGAAAATCGCAATGTGGGCAGCAGTGACCAGAAAATCGCAATGAGGGCAGCAGTGACCAGAAAATCGTAATGTGGGCAGCAGACACCTGAAAATCGTAATGTGGGCAGCAGACACCAGAAAATCGCAATGTGGGCAGCAGACACCAGGAAATCGCAATGTGGGCAGCAGTGACCAGAAAATCGTAATGTGGGCAGCAGACACCAGAAAATCGCAATGTGGGCAGCAGTCACCAGAAAATCGCAATGTGGGCAGCAGTGACCAGAAAATCGTAATGTGGGCAGCAGTGACCTGAAAATCGTAATGTGGGCAGCAGACACCTGAAAATCGTAATGTGGGCAGCAGACACCTGAAAATCGTAATGTGGGCAGCAGACACCTGAAAATCACAATGTAGGCAGCAGACACTAGAAAAAAAAATGCACCTGTGAAAAAAAAACAATTCACTTACCTGACAGAAGTCTTCTCCTCTCCCGGCATCTGGCTCGCAGCTCCCCGAGTCCTCCTGCAGCACATCTCCCGCGCTGACAGGCAGAGTGCAGGGCTACGGCAAGATGGCTGCCGAAGCCCAGTACTAGAGACACAAATAGTCTCCAGTGTAGGGCTTCTTCGGCGGCCATCTTGCCGTAGCCCTGCTCTGCCTGCCGGAGACTATGCAGGCTGCTGGAGCGGGGCTGCGGGGAATGAACTGGCGCAGCGTCTATTAGACGCTGCGGCCAGTTGAGCACCTTGCTGGGAGGTCCAGAGCAGCGCTCCCCCCACGCACAGTGAGCGGGCCCCAGAGCAGCCCCGGGCCCCCCTGCGGCTGAGGGGGTCGCATCCCCGGTAGGTACGCCGGTGCTGCCGTCATCTTCCTCCTCAGGTTCCTCCTGTGCCTCACTTCTAGCTGCATTTGTCGTTGTTCTGGAATTATAAGAAAAGATATACAAAAAAATATATATTAATTTGCAGAAAATTATAAACTTTTGATGGTATAGTTTTTAAAAACGGAATGGTTATTTTATTACCTTCTCCTTTCCTGTGTGTTGCAGAGAAAAGCCAGCTGTTAGAAAAGTGGGTGGTAGCGGTATCGACTAGGAGCTTGCCCACTCCTGCTTTCCCTGCTGTGGCGGAGGTCTTTTCCGTACCGATCCCTTATGGACTTCTATTTTTTTTTTAGCATTTTTACTGAGAAACAAAGGCAGAGAAACTTGATCAAATATGTGTAATTTTCACATCGGTTCCATACAAAAAATCAAAATCCTTTCAATTACTTATCCTTATTGGAAGGTGGGGAGGTACAATGCATTCAGTGGTCCCGTGGGGAGGTACAATGCATTCAGTGGGCCCGTGGGGAGGTACAATGCATTCAGTGGGCCAGTGGGGATGTACAATGCATTCAGTGGGCCTGTGGGGAGGTACAATGCATTCAGTGGGCCAGTGGGGATGTACAATGCATTCAGTGGGCCTGTGGGGAGGTACAATGCATTCAGTGGGCCAGTGGGGAGGTACAATGCATTCAGTGGGCCCGTGGGGAGGTACAATGCATTCAGTGGGCCAGTGGGGAGGTACAATGCATTCAGTGGGCCCGTGGGGAGGTACAATGCATTCAGTGGACCAGTGGGGAGGTACAATGCATTCAGTGGGCCCGTGGGGAGGTACAATGCATTCAGTGGGCCAGTGGGGAGGTACAATGCATTCAGTGGGCCAGTGGGGAGGTACAATGCATTCAGTGGGCCCGTGGGGAGGTACAATGCATTCAGTGGGCCAGTGGGGAGGTACAATGCATTCAGTGGGCCAGTGGGGAGGTACAATGCATTCAGTGGGCCAGTGGGGAGGTACAATGCATTCAGTGGGCCCGTGGGGAGGTACAATGCATTCAGTGGGCCTGTGGGGAGGTACAATGCATTCAGTGGGCCCGTGGGGAGGTACAATGCATTCAGTGGGCCAGTGGGGAGGTACAATGCATTCAGTGGGCCCGTGGGGAGGTACAATGCATTCAGTGGGCCAATGGGGAGGTACAATGCATTCAGTGAGCCAGAGAGGGAGGTACAATGTATTTTAAGATCATACAGTGAGTCGCATCATGTACTTACAAATGTTGTCTCTAGTAGATGCACTATACTCCGGATACTGCTCAAAAAAATGTTTGCAAACTTCCTCCCATGCGCGTGCCTTCCGTACATTATTGCTGTATTCCCTGCAGCTACTGTCCCAAATGGCAGGGTGGCCATGAACCTGCTCAACCAGCTCTCCCAGCTCCACATTGCACTCTGCTGCTGTCGCCATCGCTCTAGCCTGTCTTATCACTTCCTCTCGCATTGAATTATGGTCCTCCTTCCTGTTCTGTCCCCTCCTCCAGACGCCTTTGCAGACTTTTCACTGGCTTTCACTGGCGTTCGAGCGCGTTCGAACGCTACGCGGCCAGACGCAACCGCCTTCCAGAAGCTGCATGTTGCTTTCGAGACTAGACGCGACGCCGGGATCAACCGCCAGGCGCTTATGAAAGCTTGCAACAGCCAGCCATAAACGCTCCCAGTCACTTGAATGAGACGGCGGTAGATCCAAAAAAACGTTGCGTTTGAAAGCCCGCGTTTAACGCCGCAAAACCGTCCGTCTGAACCAGCCCTAACTTGTGCAATTGGATGGATCTTTGCCCTGTTTGTATAAGATTGTAATGTGGGCTTTTAGGAGCTGTGGGGAAGGATTAGGTTTAGATCCAACTGAATTAAAGGCTGATATAAAGGAGTCAGCTAAAGTGGCAGCAAATGTTTTGTAGTAGATATCTGTCAGACCATCTGGTCCTGGGCTTTTGCCTGCTTTAAGCTTACTAACTGTGTGAAGGAATTCTTCTTTAGGTGTTGGTTGATCTAGATTTTCGGCTTTAAGCTTTTCTTATTGTTTGGGTCCGAATTTGGATAGAAAGCTTTGGATTTTGTTTTGTCTGAGGGTTTTTTGTTGGGGGGGGGGGGGTCATGTTTTTATTGCCTATGTTGTATAGATCTTCGTAATATTGTGTGAAAGTTTCTAGAATTAGTTTAGAAACTGTGTGTTTCTGCCCTGTTTTATCTATGATCAAATCGATTTGTTGTTGTGCTTGTTTTTTTTTTTTTTGTTTTCTGGCCAGAAATGCTTCTGCTTTGTTGGACCATTCATATATCAATCTTTCAGCTCTAAGGATTTGTTTTTTAGCAGAAAGGTGAAGTAAGTTTTTAATTTCATCTCTGGTGTTGTCGAGTTCAATGAGGATTTGTTTAGCTTGTTTTGATTTATGTTTTCTTTCTAGTTGTTGGAGTTTTAGCAACAGGGAGTGTAATTTAGCTTCCTTTTCTTTTTTTTCCCTTTCCCAATCTAATGAACTCCCCTCTGATTACTGGTTTGTGTGCTTCCCAGATTAGAAGGGCTATCTAGCATTGTTTTTTAGATAATCTAATTTGGAGCTGTCTATTCGATCAATAGATTTTGTGGTATTAAGCAGGTCTGGGTTGAGCCTCCAAATAAATTGGTTTAATCCGTTAATGGGGAACTGCAGTATCAGGTGGACTGGTGCGTGGTCAGAGACCACTTGCTGGCCGATATCAGTTTCAATTGCCCATTCCAGGTCAGCTTGAGTCAGAAATATGTATATTGTGGAGAAAAGAAAATATGTGCACCTTCCATCCTCTATAGTCATGTTTATTTCAGCAGTGATGAATCCATCACATAGGATCTTTACAGTGGTCTTAGTAGTGACATACCAGCTGATGAGGCCGTGGTGGTGGAGGAGGTGGGTGGCGGATCAGAACGGCGGGGAGCAACGGCCGTTTCGTGTCACACAGACACTTGGTCACGCTGCATTCCGCGTCGCTCCCCGCCGTTCTTCTCCGCCACCCACCTCCTCCACCACCACGGCCTCATCAGCTGGTATGTCACTACCAAGACCACTGTAAGGATCCTATGTGATGGATTCATCACTGCTGAAATAAACACGACTAAAGAGGACGGAAGGTGCACATATTTTCTTTTCTCCACAATATACAGATTGGCTTCTTTTCTTTCTACGCTACAGCGGAGCACACGTCCCAATATGTGAAAAGCAGCAAGGACCCGACCAGAGGTGGTGAGAGTGTTTATGCTTTTTTTATCCCTTCCATTGTACATTTGAATAGGAGTGCCGCACTTTATATATCCATTCTAGCGATACAGTTCTTGAGTCAGAAATATGTAGTCAATTCTGGAATATTTAGCATGAGGGTCTGAATAGTATGTGTAATCTCTTGATGGGATGGATGTTGGAGTCTCCATACATCCATGATTCTCACTGATAGTAGGTTTTGTTTAATGTTTTTGATGGATTTAAAAGATAGAGAAGATTTGCTGTTGTAAGTGTCTATGTTGGGATTCAAGGGGATGTTCATGTCTCCTTCTAAAATTATCATGCCTTGCGCAAAGTCAAGTAGGAGATTGGTGATTTTATTCAAGAAAGCTTCTTGTTTTTCATTTGGAGAGTATATTGCTGCTATAGTGATTGCCCTGTTTCCTAAGCTCCCTGTGATGAAAAGATATCTGCCCTCTGGGCCTGTGTTGCCATCAGTAATGTTAAAGAGACACTGAAGCAGAAAAAAAATTATGATATGATTTGTATGTGTAGTACAGCTAAGAAAAAAAACATTCGCAGCACAGACACAAGTTGTTTCCAGTAAAGGAAGCGTTAAGAAAATCAGGTTGTTATCTATGCAAATTAGCCATTGAACTCCATTTTTCAGAGCAGGCTAGTGAACTTTTGAACCCATTTAGAATGCTGAGTAGTGTCTAAACTGCAAATATAAGAGAATGATGCAATGTTATAAAAAACACTATATAACTGAAAATAAAAATATTAGAATATTTTCTTTGCTACTAAAATTTTAGTAATTATCCGTATTACACAACCAATTCATTATATCATAATTTTTTTTTCCGCTTCAGTGTCTCTTTTTTTTTTTTTTTTAAACATATTTTATTTAGTTTTTTCAGGAATTTCAGTAAAAAACAATCAGCAGGCTTTATACATTCCGTGCATCAAGAAGAACTGAGGCGCCAGGTTAGTTATTATGAATTAGATAGCATGTAACATAACAAAGAAGGTGCCTGATAATCACCCATATAAAACATAAACAACCCTTATACAAAATCAGAAAAACTCTCCCCCCTCCCTGTCCCACCCCTTTGGTCAATCCTTTCCACGAAAGAACAGAAAATTTTCCTTGGAATGTGCTTTAACTGAAGTCCCCAAATTTCACAGTATTTATTTTGGCTCAGAGTATGGTAAATTATTTTTAGTTTGTAATTTCCAGTCTACCTAGGGTGCCTTGTAGTTGAGCAGTACAGTACCAGCCAGTATACTTGAAGTGCTCCATGAGTTTATTTTTTTCGGCTGTGGTGAAAGTAGCTAGAATGAAAGGCTTCCAGGTTTTAAAGAGATGTTTAGTTCGCTTTTCTTTGTGTGCCATGGCATCCAGTCTGTCCAGATTAAACAGGTGTGTTAACTCTTCCTTGACATCCCATATGGAATGGTGTGCTGCATGAATCCACTTATTAAAGATCACTTTTCTGGAAGCAATAATGACAATATGTGAAAATGGGCCCACACCCTTTACTAAATTGCTTTCTCCTCCGTCCCGTACCTCAGGAGTTTCATAGAAGTTGAATAATAGTAGGGCTGGGTCTAACTGCAATTTTTTCTTACACAATTTGTATATATATAGAAAAATAGGTGCGCTAGGAAAAATAATAGATATTGATTATCACCAACTACAGTTCCTTGCAGATAAAAAAACTTTATTATATAGTGAATTATCTATATCATGTCACAGTATGAAATAAAATTGTATTTGTCAATATCAATGATTGCAACAATCTTCCACACACTCATACACACATAGGAGACCTGGTTCCCTTTAAAAGAAATAAGTCGACTATATATGAAACCATAAACAATATATTAACATTGCAAAAAATTGTGCGCACATAAAAAACAATGCAATTAACATCAGAGGAAAAAATAGGATTCAAAAGAGTTTCCTTATGTATAAAGTTCTCTTCTACTTCTTGTGCAATGTCACAGTAAGTTCCGTCCTGTGGGGTGGTTCCTCACTATATAGACACCACTGATGGTAATATTATCACACTATTCACCTTATTGTGCAGGATGCACAAAACAATTGAAGATTACAATTTACTCCGTCTGTTTCTAATCAATAAGGATATGCTCACCAGACTTTTTCCGTGTAGTTTCCAGCCTCAGCCCGGGTCTGTATTGTCCGCTTACACGGATAGATTCTCCGGACAGCGTCTTCCTATGCGGCAGTGAGCCGGTGTCAGTCACTTGAATACCGCTCGGATGCCGCCTGTGTAGTCCACGCTGAACTCCGGGGAGTACTTCCGGTTTAGTGGTAATGCAGGGGAGACGTCACCAAGCCTGTGCGTCTCATCTCTGCTGCTGATGCCGCTTCCTTGCGCTCCAACTGGGTCTCTGAATGAGATGATACACAGTATCACTTTGTGGAAATCGGTCGCGGTATTGGAGTATGAACGGGACGCCCCTATCACTTATCCATACATCAGATCCAATGGATTGACATGTTTCGACTGTCTCAGCAGTCTTCCTCAGAATCATTGGATTGACAAAACCGGTGGCCATATTTATATTCAAAAGGCTGGATCTTTATTCCTGCTGACGATCATTTAAAGGGATAGTGTCCCAATAGTTCTTTAATCCACATTATATTCTGACAGTGACATTTGAGCAGAAAAAGGGGGGGTCATATACCTAAATATATGTATTTCTGGCCGGATATACCGGTCCCAGTTGATTATTAGGGAACCAATCACTCCCAAGAGAGCCAGACTCCTATTTACACCCACACCTCCCATCACATCTCATTCCCTGCATTCAGGCAATATTGGGGTTATTCATCTCACATCAGGTGCTTACAGGGCTTAAACTATATTACATATATCACTTTTCCCAATTCTCAAATCTACCCTACAGTAATTAGGGACAAGCAATTAGTATCCTTATTTCAAAAATCCATAAATCTCCAATTCTTCATTCAGTCCCCTAGGGGCCATAGTGTTCAGATTAAAAATCCATTTACTCTCATTTCTGGACATTTTAGCCATATAGTCCCCTCCCCTAGGGTCCACACGAATTATTTCCACCCCAAAATAGATAACATCCCAAACACAGCTATTATAAAAGGTTTTAAAATGCCTAGACAATAAATGTCCCTCCCACCCTTTACAAATATTATTTAAATGCTCCCCTATTCTAAAAGATAGAGTTATTTTCGTTCTTCCTATATATTTCTTCCCACATGGACATATGAGACAGTATATTATCCCCTTAGTGTCACAGGTAATCAGGTCCATAATTGTATATTTATCTCCCCCTCCTCCCATAACCTCCACAATTTTCCTATACCCTCTAGTCCTCTTACAGTTATTACAGCGCCCACACCTTACAAACCCCCTTCCCCTTTCCCTCTACCTACCCCTCCCTCCTGCTCCTGGCCCCCAGTTGCCATCGCCAACCTCAGGCCTATACTGTTAGATTTTCTATACACAAATGAGGGATTAATTGGTAGGATTGTATTTAGATGCTTATCCTCTCTCAGGATTGGCTAATGCTTTGAGATGATAGTACGAACCCTATTACTTTGCGAGCCATACCTGCGGCTTAATTTTAATGAATGATCTCCAGTTTTTTTATTATTATTATTATTAGTATTATCAGGGTTATAGTTTTTCTTCACCAATAGTTCTTCCCTATTGATAGCCCCTACCTGTTCTTTAGCCCTCTCCACAATATCATACTCATATCCCTTCTCCTTAAATTTTGATGAGAGGGTGATTACTTCTTTTTCATATTCACAATTATCTGTGCAGTTCCTTTTTAACTGGGTGAATTGACCTTTCGGTATATTATTCAGCCATGAAGGAAGATGGCAACTGGTGGCCAGAATATACCCATTAACATCAGTTGGTTTGACATAAGTGCGGGTTTTCAACCGATTCCCCTCTACATAAATATTAAGATCCAGAAAATTGATTTCCTGGCTACTAATTTCCGAGACAAATCGTATATCAACCTCATTACAGTTTAGTCGGTCAATAAAATCTCTCAATGTTTGTTCTGTACCTCTCCAGACGAGCAGGACGTCATCTATAAATCTTCTCCAGAGGACCAGGTCCGCGCCGGGTCCCCCATGCCCGTATACATGGGATTGTTCCCAATGAGCCATGAAGAGGTTAGCATACCCCGGCGCGAACCTGGTCCCCATTGCCGTCCCGCTCCTCTGGAGATAAAAGGTCCCATCAAATTGAAAATGGTTGTGTGTTAAAATAAATTGAATCGCATCCAAAATGAATGCCCTCTGTTCTTCCCTAAGTGAATTATCTGTCCATAAAAAACACTCCAAAGCCTTTAATCCCTCCTCATGTTTAATCATTGTATATAAAGATGTTACATCTAGGGTGGCTAAGTACCATCCATCCTCCCAAGAGATCCCCTCTAAAAGGTTCAGTACATGCCTGGAGTCCTCCTGGAAGGCCGGTGTATCCCTCACATAACTTTGTAGAAAAGTATCTACATATCCAGATAAATTTGAAGTGAGGGAGCCAATGCCAGATATAATGGGCCTTCCCGGAGGATCAACCAGGCTTTTATGGAGTTTAGGGAGGTGATAGAAAATAGCAGTCCTCGGATGAATTATATTTATATATTCCCGTTCTTGCTTTGTCAAAACCCCCTCCTCATATGCTCTTTTGGCCAACCTATCTAATTCCTCCCCAAATTGCTTCCCCGGATCTCCCCTTAATTTCTGATATGTATCACCATCACTCAACAATCTGAGTGCTTCCTTTTTATATTCTTTTTCATCCTGGATAACTATACCCCCCCCCCCCCCCCTTTGTCTGCCGGGCGTATGATGCCATTGGTTCCTCGTAGTAATCCACCAATGGAAGTGGAGTGTGAATGGAGCACACATGATCATTCCTTCGAAACAATAGATGCTACAGGAGTATGTGGAGGGAGGGATGAGGAGGAGTGGGTAGTGTTGGGGGAGGTAGAGGCCACGCCCACCATTGAGGAGAGTGAAGTGGATTGGGAGGTGATGGGGGAGCGGTGGGAGGGGCGGATTTTTATGTAGAACCTCCAATTGTTGAAGCACCAGTGGTAATCAGTGAAGAAACATCCCCCAGTACCCCTGAGGCGATTAAAAAGGGAAGTGTTTATACTTCATTGGGGGGGGGGGGGGGTGATTACACCTCAAATGAACAATATGAATAAAGGAAAAAATAAAAATACTCAGGAGCTCTATGGCCAACAAAGTAATCTTAACAGAGATGTCAGAGGAAAGGAATTTAGAAAGAGCCATAATGACAGTAGAATGATGGAGAATAAGAGACAGTCTGACAATACATCAAGGAATACGAATATCCCCGTATATAATAGATACTCCACTCTGATAGATGCACCACAGGAAACCCCAGATAGTGAGGAAGAAAAGGAGAATGAAATATGTAAGAATAATGATAGTGGTAGTGGTAAACAAATCGCCAAAAAACGCCCCAATAATAGTAAGCCAACCAATAAAGAACAAAGAAGGGGACATGATGTCTCTGGAAGTTCAAGGGGTATTAAATTTCAAACCAGTCATACTGAAAAAGAGGGGACTATTAAACAGTATTTTTTGGCCAAGGGTAAGGATACAAGGACAAGAGGGGGAGGTCGAGGAAGAGAGGATTTAGGGGTAAGGGGGGGAAAAAGAAGGTAACCTCCATAGATTCAGGTAAAACTGATAAAGAAAGGGGGATTTATAACCTGAGCAGCACAGACTTAAAAGAGTCAGAGAAAAAACTGCTAGAAAAAGGTTTAAAATTTGCCCCGACGAGTAAATTGAATAAATTTGAAATCTATATAGATATTAAAAAATATATACGGAAATTATGTTTGAAAAAATACTTCCAAAAAAATCCTCTAGTCCCGAAGAAAATTATTAATAATAGTATATTCATACTGATCTCCGTAATTCATCCAAATTTAATCCAATTAATGAAATCAGTAAGGAGATGCATCTGTTTGAATATAATGTGGAAAAAGATTTAAGAAGAATCAAGGCCCAACCCCCCTCTTTGGGTAATTTAAACCGTGAGGAATCTAAAGCCCTACGGGATCTTCAACACAATAAAGGCCTCATCATACTCCCGGCAGACAAAGGGGGGGGGGGGAGGGGGTATAGTTATCCAGGATGAAAAAGAATATAAAAAGGAAGCACTCAGATTGTTGAGTGATGGTGATACATATCAGAAATTAAGGGGAGATCCGGGGAAGCAATTTGGGGAGGAATTAGATAGGTTGGCCAAAAGAGCATATGAGGAGGGGTTTTTGACTAAGCAAGAACGGGAATATATAAATATAATTCATCCGAGGACTGCTATTTTCTATCGCCTCCCTAAACTCCATAAAAGCCTGGTTGATCCTCCGGTAAGGCCCATTATATCTGGCATTGGCTCCCTCACTTCAAATGTATCTGGATATGTAGATACTTTTCTACAAGTTATGTGAGGGATACACCGGCCTTCCTGGAGGACTCCAGGCATGTACTGAACCTTTTAGAGGGGATCTCTTGGGAGGATGGATGGTACTTAGCCACCCTAGATGTAACATCTTTATATACAATCATTAAACATGAGGAGGGATTAAAGGCTGTGGAGTGTTTTCTACGGACAGATAATTCACTTAGGGAAGAACAGAGGGCATTCATTTTGGATGCGATTCAATTTATTTTAACACACAACCATTTTCAATTTGATGGGACCTTTTATCTCCAGAGGAGCGGGACAGCAATGGGGACCAGGTTCGCGCCGGGGTATGCTAACCTCTTCATGGCTCATTGGGATCAATCCCATGTATACGGGCATGGGGGACCCGGCGCGGACCTGGTCCTCTGGAGAATATTTATAGATGACGTCCTGCTCGTCTGGAGAGGTACAGAACAAACATTGAGAGATTTTATTGACCGACTAAACTGTAATGAGGTTGATATACGATTTGTCTCGGAAATTAGTAGCCAGGAAATCAATTTTCTGGATCTTAATATTTAAGTAGAGGGGAATCGGTTGAAAACCCGCACTTATGTCAAACCAACTGATGTTAATGGGTATATTCTGGCCACCAGTTGCCATCTTCCTTCATGGCTGAATAATATACCGAAAGGTCAATTCACCCGGTTAAAAAGGAACTGCACAGATAATTGTGAATATGAAAAAGAAGTAATCACCCTCTCATCAAAATTTAAGGAGAAGGGATATGAGGATGATATTGTGGAGAGGGCTAAAGAACAGGTAGGGGCTATCAATAGGGAAGAACTATTGGTGAAGAAAAACTATAACCCTGATAATACTACTACTAATAATAATAATAATAATAATAATAATAATAATAATAATAATAATAATAAAAAAACTGGAGATCATTCATTAAAATTAAGCCGCAGGTATGGCTCGCAAAGTAATAGGGTTCGTACTATCATCTCAAAGCATTGGCCAATCCTGAGAGAGGATAAGCATCTGAGTATGATCCTACCAATTAATCCCTCATTTGTGTATAGAAAATCTAACAGTATAGGCCTGAGGTTGGCGATGGCAACTGGGGGCCAGGAGCAGGAGGGAGGGGTAGGTAGAGGGAAAGGGGAAGGGGGCTTTGTAAGGTGTGGGCGCTGTAATAACTGTAAGAGGACTAGAGGGTATAGGAAAATTGTGGAGGTTATGGGAGGAGGGGGAGATAAATATACAATTATGGACCTGATTACCTGTGACACTAAGGGGATAATATACTGTCTCATATGTCCATGTGGGAAGAAATATATAGGAAGAACGAAAAGAACTCTATCTAGTAGAATAGGGGAGCATTTAAATAATATTTGTAAAGGGTGGGAGGGCCATTCATTGTCTAGGCATTTTAAAACCTTTCATAATAGCTGTGTTTGGGATGTTATCTATTTTGGGGTGGAAATAATTGGTGTGGACCCTAGGGGAGGGGACTATATGGCTAAAATGTCCAGAAATGAGAGTAAATGGATTTTTAATCTGAACACTATGGCCCCTAGGGGACTGAATGAAGAATTGGAGATTTATGGATTTTTGAAATAAGGATACTAATTGCTTGTCCCTATTTACTGTAGGGTAGATTTGAGAATTGGGAAAAGTGATATATGTAATATAGTTTAAGCCCTGTAAGCACCTGATGTGAGATGAATAACCCCAATATTGCCTGAATGCAGGGAATGAGATGTGATGGGAGGTGTGGGTGTAAATAGGAGTCTGGCTCTCTTGGGAGTGATTGGTTCCCTAATAATCAACTGGGACCGGTATATCCGGCCAGAAATACATATATTTAGGTATCTGACCCCCCCCCTTTTTCTGCTCAAATGTCACTGTCAGAATATAATGTGGATTAAAGAACTATTGGGACACTATCCCTTTAAATGATCGTCAGCAGGAATAAAGATCCAGCCTTTTGAATATAAATATGGCCACCGGTTTTGTCAATCCAATGATTCTGAGGAAGACTGCTGAGACAGTCGAAACATGTCAATCCATTGGATCTGATGTATGGATAAGTGATAGGGGCGTCCCGTTCATACTCCAATACCGCGACCGATTTCCACAAAGTGATACTGTGTATCATCTCATTCAGAGACCCAGTTGGAGCGCAAGGAAGCGGCATCAGCAGCAGAGATGAGACGCACAGGCTTGGTGACGTCTCCCCTGCATTACCACTAAACCGGAAGTACTCCCCGGAGTTCAGCGTGGACTACACAGGCGGCATCCGAGCGGTATTCAAGTGACTGACACCGGCTCACTGCCGCATAGGAAGACGCTGTCCGGAGAATCTATCCGTGTAAGCGGACAATACAGACCCGGGCTGAGGCTGGAAACTACACGGAAAAAGTCTGGTGAGCATATCCTTATTGATTAGAAACAGACGGAGTAAATTGTAATCTTCAATTGTTTTGTGCATCCTGCACAATAAGGTGAATAGTGTGATAATATTACCATCAGTGGTGTCTATATAGTGAGGAACCACCCCACAGGACGGAACTTACTGTGACATTGCACAAGAAGTAGAAGAGAACTTTATACATAAGGAAACTCTTTTGAATCCTATTTTTTCCTCTGATGTTAATTGCATTGTTTTTTATGTGTGCACAATTTTTTGCAATTTTAATATATTTTTTATGGTTTCATATATAGTCGACTTATTTCTTTTAAAGGGAACCAGATCTCCTATGTGTGTATGAGTGTGTGGAAGATTGTTGCAATCATTGATATTGACAAATACAATTTTATTTCATACTGTGACATGATATAGATAGTTCACTATATAATAAAGATTTTTTATCTGCAAGGAACTGTAGTTGGTGATAATCAATATCTATTATTTTTCCTAGCGCACCTATTTTTCTATATAATAATTTGTGTCAGTGGAGGTGAGATAAGGGGTGTAACCCATCTTTATAGGTAGCAGCAGGAGGAAATTAGGTTATACCAGTTCAATTGTGATTGGACTGGTTGGGTAATATTTCCAGAATTGGAATACCCCATCCTAAGATATTTAAGCAATTAAGAGCAGCGCCCTCTAATCTCTATAGTATAATTTGTATATATAGTCTAGAACTTTTAGCCAAAATACTCTAATATGCGGGCATGTCCATACACAATGTAATATATCTGCATTTGGTAGCTGGCATTTGGGGCATTTTGGGGTATAGTAAGGTGGGGGCTTAGTATATTTGATATTAAAAGCGTATTTCGCTCTGTGGATAAATTTGAGGTGCGTTTCTCTCCATTTTTCCCCTATCATCAGTTTCCTGAAAGTTCCCAGTCCCGAGATTATTTTGGTTGATATATTTGGATCTGATAAATCCTTGCTCCATGACTGGAAACAAAGGCATGGCTTCGAAGGATTATCTTGCCTCTGAAGGGAAGATTGTAATTGAGATAGGGACACCCTGGCTAGATGCGGGGCGATAAAGGTATCGAAGGCATTTAAGTTTACTAGACCAGATAAGTCTATTAATTTGCTGGATATGTGGGCTCTCATTTGTCCAAAGTACAGGAAATGGTGAGGCGGGAGAGAGAACTTTGCTCTAGCTTCAGAGAAGGTTAGTATTTTATTTCCCCTTAGTTGTATGAGTTGGCCCAACTTTACCAGTCCCCTCCTTTCCCAGTCTAGAAAGCCTCTGTATGTTAGGCTGGGAGGAAAACCAGGATTACCCCAAGAGGGCATGTACTTTGTGATCTGATAGGGGATCTTGAATCTTTTACAGACCTCTTTCCATGTGAGTATTGTATCTCGCAACATTTCACTGTATCTGAGACGTAAGGGCAGAGATGTGAGTTTACTATGTAGAAGGCCCGGTAAGGTCCGTGGTTCAGCATAGGCTGCCTCTAATGCGTAATTTGAAAAGATGCTAGAACCGTTGACCCAGTCCCTTATATGCCTGGTCATGCATGCTAGGTTGTATCGTCTCATGTCTGGTACAATTAGCCCACCTTTTTCCTTGGGCAGCTGGAGTTTATGTAGGGCAATCCTATGTTTTCCTCCGCCCCACAGAAAATGTGCAAAGGCCCTATTTAATTCTTTGATGTCTGAGTGTTTCATGAGGACTGGAAGGGTTTGGAGTGGATATAGTAGTCTGCCGAAGCTGACAGATTTAATTAGTGCTGCTCTGCCCACTAGGTTAATTGGTAAGGAGGCCCAATTTAACAATTGACGTTTTATGCTAGCGATCAAGGGGGTATAATTTAGGGTATATACAGTGGTGTGAAAAACTATTTGCCCCCTTCCTGATTTCTTATTCTTTTGCATGTTTGTCACACTTAAATGTTTCTGCTCATCAAAAACCGTTAACTATTAGTCAAAGATAACATAATTGAACACAAAATGCAGTTTTAAATGATGGTTTTTATTATTTAGTGAGGAAAAAAACCTCAAAACCTACATGGCCCTGTGTGAAAAAGTGATTGCCCCCCTTATTAAAAAATAACTTAACTGTGGTTTATCACACCTGAGTTTAATTTCTGTAGTCACCCCCAGGCCTGATTACTGCCACACCTGTTTCAATCAAGAAATCACTTAAATAGGAGCTATCTGACACAGAGAAGTAGACCAAAAGCACTTCAAAAGCTAGACATCATGCCAAGATCCAAAGAAATTCAGGGACAAATGAGAACAAAAGTACTGTAATTTAAATCTATCAGTCTGGTAAAAGTTATAAAGCCATTTCTAAAGCTTTGGGACTCCAGCAAACCACAGTGAGAGCCATTATCCACAAATGGCAAACACATGGAACAGTGATGAACCTTCCCAGGAGTGGCCGGCCAACCAAAATTACCCCAAGAGTGCAGAGAAAACTCATCCGAGAGGCAACAAAAGACCCCAGGACAACATCTAAAGAACTGCAGGCCTCACTTGCCTCAATTAAGGTCAGTGTTCACGACTCCACCATAAGAAAGAGACTGGGCAAAAATGGCCTGCATGGAAGATATCCAAGGCGCAGACCACTTTTAAGCAAAAAGAACATTAAGGCTCGTCTCAATTTTGCTAAAAAAATGTTAATGATTGCCAAGACTTTTGGGAAAATACCTTGTGCACCGACGAGACAAAAGTTGAACTTTTTGGAAGGTGCGTGTCCCGTTACATCTGGCGTAGAAGTAACACAGCATTTCAGCAGAAGAACATCATACCAACAGTAAAATATGGTGGTGGTAGTGTGATGGTCTGGGGTTGTTTTGCTGCTTCAGGACCTGGAAGGCATGCTGTGATAGATGGAACCATGAATTCTACTGTCTGCCAAAAAATCCTGAAGGAGAATGTCTGGCCATCTGTTCGTCAACTTAAGCTGAAGCGATCTTGGATGCTGCAGCAGGACAATGACCCAAAACACACCAGCAAATCCACCTCTGAATGGCTGAAGAAAAACAAAATGAAGACTTTAGAGAGGCCTAGTCAAAGTCCTGACCTGAATCCTATTGAGATGTTGTGGCATGACCTTAAAAATGCGGTTCATGCTAGAAAACCCTCAAATAAAGCTGAATTACAACAATTCTGCAAAGATAAGTGGGCCAAAATTCCTCCAGAGCGCTGTAAAAGACTTGTTGCAAGTTATCGCAAATGCTTGATTGCAGTTATTGCTGCTAAGGGTGGCTCAACCAGTTATTAGGTTCAGGGGGCAATTTCTTTTTCACACAGGGCCATGTAGGTTTTGAGGTTTTTTTCTAACTAAATAATAAAAAACATCATTTAAAACTGCATTTTGTGTTCAGTTATGTTATCTTTGACTAATAGTTAACGTTTTTTGATGAGCAGAAACATTTAAGTGTGACAAACATGCAAAAGAATAAGAAATCATGAAGGGGGCAAATAGTTTTTCATACCACTGTAGTTGGTCTGGGTGTCTACTAAAGTTTAATCCTAGATATTTAATTTGAGAACATATTTTTATAGGATAAGTGGATTGCGGAGGAATAAGAGCCTGCTTAGATAGGAACATAATTTCACATTTTGACACATTTGCCTTAAACCCACTCTCTTTCCCCACCTCCTCCAATAAACTAAAAACCATTTTTATTTGATTTGCAGGGTCAGACAAAAAGATCATAACATCATCAGCAAATAGTGCTTGAGACAGCATGGTGTCTCCTATTCGAATACCTTATATGTGCGTCTCCAGTATTCGAGTCAGTGGATCCAGCGAGGAGAGGGGACAGGGGGCAGCCCTGTCTTGTTCCCTTTTCTAATTTGAATCTAGGAGAGAGGAATCCTGGTGTGTAAATTTGAGCGCAGGGGTCAGTGTGTGTGGCCTTGACTAGGTTACGAAAGGGGCCTGTGATATTTGCCTTGTCCAGTACTTTATTTAGCCAGTCCCATTGTACGTTGTCGAAAGCTTTTTCCGCATCGATTAGTAAGACGGCGTAATTCTTACATGTAGAGGGGTATGCTTTTACATAATCTTGAGCTATTAAGAGCTTGCATATATTAGATACCGCTGACCTCTGTCTAATGAAACCTGCTTGATGAGCACTTACTAATTTAGGCAGTAACTCTGCAAGACGGTCTGCCATTATTTTTGATAACAGCTTAAGGTCCTGGTTTATAAGCGATATGGGTCTACTGTATATGAGCTAGGTAACAGGGGGTCCTTGCCTGGTTTTAATAATATTTTGATGTATGCTATGTTTGTGGAGTTAGGGTATCTACCCACTTTCAAAATATGATTAAAGAGGGGTGTAAGTACAGGAGCCAGGTCAGGTTTAAGCAATTTATAAAATTCCGGAGTCAGTCCGTCCGGCCCGGGGGTTTGCTAAGTGCTTAATAGCAGAGATAACTTCAGCAGTAGTGATCTCTGCATTAAAGAGGATCTGTAACGTCAAAAGATCCCCTGGGGGGTACTCACCTCGGGTGGGGGAAGCCTCCGGATCCTAATGAGGCTTCCCACGCCGTCCTCTGTCCCACGGGGGTCTCGCTGCAGCCCTCCGCGAAAGATGACGTCAATATTTACCTTCCCGGCTCCTGCGCAGGCGCTCTGACGGCTGGCGGCTCCAAACTACACGGAAATACCCGATCGCCGTCGGGTCTGCTCTACTGCGCAGGAGCAAGTTACCGGCGCCTGCGCAGTAGAGCGGACCCGACTGAGATCGGGTATTTCCGTGTAGTTCGAAGCCGAAAGCAGCCACAGCGCCCCCGCTGGAACCAGCAAAGGTAAATATTGAACTGACAGTCGGGTCTGTCGCCGGCTGTTCAAAGGGCTGCAGCGAGACCCCAGTGGGACAGAGGACGGTGTGGGAAGCCTCATTAGGATCCGGAGGCTTCCCCCACTCGAGGTGAGTACGCCCAGGGGATCTTTTTCATGTTACAGAGTCTCTTTAAGGAAGGTAAGATCGTCTTCGCTAAGTTTGGGTAGGTCAATGCTTCCCAACCAATCATAGTCTGGCGCGGGACTCATTTGAGACTTTTGATTTTGGCATAGAGACTCATAGAAAGCTTTAAAGGTGTTATTTATTTTGCGTGGGTCGTGGGTGACCTGGTCAGGATTTGTATAGATGCTAGATATTACGGAGTTTGTGTGAGGGGGTCTTGCTAGTCTGGACAGTAGAGTGCCCATTTTGTTGCCATATTTGTGGTAGTACAGGTCTCTGTAAGATTTGAGATATTTGTCCCTAGCTTTCAGGCATTTGTCTGTGTGGCCTTTGGCTCGGAGCCAGGCTAATTTATTTTCTAGGGTCGGTAGGTCTAGGAAGGTTTTGTGTGCCAGGCGAAGGGCCTCCACTGACTCCAAATACTGTGTGTTTGAGTGTTTCTTTTTTCCTGCAACATAACTGATTATTCTCCCTCTTAGGACCGGTTTAGCTGCCTCCCAAAATAAAAAGGTGTCACTCATATGTTCTATATTAGTTTCCTTATAATCCCACCACCACTGTTGGAGAGCTGCGAACCCCTCATCCTGGTATAGGTAATTCGGGAATCTCGAAAGGATGTCTGTGCCTTTTGGCATTTTAGGGAGTATTGACAATTGTATAGGGGCATGGTCTGAGATTAGTAAATCAAGTATTTCCATAGATTCTATTTGTTGCATTAAGAAAGGTGAAGTGAAAAAATAGTCTAGGCGGGACCAGGAGTTATGAGGGCTTGAGTAGAAAGTATATTGGGATTCATCAGGATGAAGGGTTCTCCAGCTATCACACAAGCCAGCCTCAATTACATAATCTACAAGCAGTTTTGATTTGCTTCCGGTCAGGGGGCTGGCTGGGGTAGACCCAGACCTGTCTTCTTTAATCAGGGCAGTTTCTAGGCTAAATTTCACCCAGTTCGAGAGTCAAAAAAAATGCCCCCCCCCCTTCTCCAAAATCAAAGCTGCTAAGTGAAATCATGTCAAAAGGCTTCTTGAAACCAACTCACCATTTTTATTTATTTATTTATTTATTTATTTTACTACCCCTCTTCCATGGGCTTGCTCCTGGCTGGCTTTGGCTGCCTGCGAGTCTGCTAGTCTCTGGACTGACTCAGGCTGAGAGGCTCTGCGAGTGCAACGCAGTCACACACTGCACACATATTTATGGCTGCATGCTGCCACCCTACTCTTGCTCGCTGTCGTCGGCTCCTCCCCCAGCCCAGCCCAAGTGTGAGGTGGGCTGCCTGTATCTTTCCCGTTGCGCCGCGCAGCCTGCCAGTGTTGCCAACCTTTCACGTTTTTTTTTTACTGACAAATACCTAAAAAATTACTGACAAAAGATTTTTACTGACAAAATTTCTCCACTAAATGCACATAAGAGACAGCGTTTCACCAGTAAATGCACATAAGAGACAGTTTTTTTCACCAGTAAATGCACATAAGAGACCGCTTTTCACCAGTAAATGCACATAAGAGACCGCTATTCACCAGTAAATGCACATAAGAGACAGCTTTTCACCAGTAAATGCACATAACAAGAGACCACTTTTCACCAGTAAATGCACTTAACAAGAGACCGCTTTTCACCAGTAAATGCACTTAACAAGAGACCGCTTTTCACCAGTAAATGCACTTAACAAGAGACTGCTTTTCACCAGTAAATGCACTTAACAAGAGACCGCTTTTCACCAGTAAATGCACTTAACAAGAGACCGCTTTTCACCAGTAAATGCACATAATGACAAACAGCCAGTGTCCCCAGTATATGTAGCCAGGAATATATATGCGCAGTATATGTAGCCAGAGGTATATGTGCCCAGTATATGGAGCCAGGGGGTATATGTGCCCAGTATATGGAGCCAGGGGTATAGGGACCCAAGTGAGTGAGTGAAAGGGGACCCCCCTCTACCCGCCACCGCCGCCACCTCCTCACCTTGCAGCAGCATCAGACCTCGATCAGCGGGCGACCCGACCAGTATGAGGGCGCCGGACCCACACGCTCTATATGCGGAAGTGATGTCACTTCCGCATATCAGTGCGGCGTGCTAGGTCCTAGCGCCCGCACTACTGGTCGCCGCCTGATCGAGGTCTGACGCAGCGGCGCCGGCGGCCAGAGGGAGGGAGAGAGCGGCGGCCACAGGGGGAGAGCACCCAGAAGGATCTAGGAAGCCGGTGATCGTGCTGGTGCACAGCTCCTCCTGCCTCTCGCTGCACTGTGTCCGCGCGTCACCGGCTCCTAGCAGTGACGTGACGTCACATGACATCCTTCTGCCTGGCGCCCCCCAATCAGGCACTCTCACCGGCGCCCCGTTCAGCAGAACCGGCTGAACGGGGCAAGAAACGGCCGTCTTTAATATGCATTAGTGAATTGAAGTCTCCCCCTTGTATACATTTGGCTGGGTTGGCTGACAATGATTTAGCAAGAAGAGACCCAAAAAAACTCCTATCTTTGTCTGTGGGGGCATAAACACTCATGATCTTATATTCTTCGCAGTGAACCCGCAGTCGGATCTTTGCCCATCTACCCTTATCGTCATTACTACATTCTATCATTTCTCCCGGAAAATTTTTATGAATTAAAATTAGTACCCCTGATTTTCTCTCTTGAGACGGAGAGCCATAAATTTGTCTAACCCACGACTTTTTCATATATATGAATTGCTCTTTAGTTTCCTGCAATAAAGCTATGTCAGTGTGAATTTTTTTTAGGTGTCTCAGTATCAGTGAGAGTTTACCTGGGGATCAAAGTCCCTTTACGTTCCAGCTTGTGATTTTGAAAGACATCCTAACCAGGGTCTAAGAGTCCGACTGCGCATTCCATATCCCTTATAACATCAAGCATTAAACAGAAGAAAGGATTGACCAGTGTTGACCCTCCCCCCTTTCCCTCAAAATAGCTAAACCATAACTGGAAATCAGCAGCATATGAAATGATGGAAATCAGAAAAGAATCCAGCAAGCCATGACCGGAGTCATGAAACATGTCGTGCTGGGAATGTTTGTGCATCAGCGGGTTTCCATAAGGCTGGTAAACTACTAGGAACAAAAAAAACAAAAAACAAAACATGGGAAATTTGACTTCACTTCTTCCCTGGAAGCAGATCATCACATGTTAGCTCCAAGACTTAGCCTCCTGGGCTGGTATGCAGCCTTTACGAATTTCAGCAATGATCCTATGCGCTGTAATAATTTCAAAGTTAAGTAGCTGGTGAATATTATTCAGCTGCATAGTTATTTCTAGTGCAACAGTGCCCCCTAGTGCTTCTAGAAGTATTTCCAACTGTAAAGTCATTCTGGAAGGTTCTGTGATGGAGATATAGCATTGTTTTAAAGACATTTTAGGGCCTCCTTTGCTGAAGTGAAGGAATGTAGTTCCTCATTTCCATCTGTGATTTTTAATATGGCAGGGTATTGCAAGGAGAACTTCATCTTCTTCTGGATGCATAAAGCGCATGCAGGATTGAAAGCCTGCCTTTGTCTAGAGACCTCTGCAGAATAATCGTTGAATAGTCTAATGGTGTTGCCCTGGAATTCGAGGGAACCCTCCAGCGCTCTGTATTGCCCGCATTATAGTAGTTCTATCCGCAAAATCGAGGTAGCGGGTCATTACCATTCTAGGGGGCTTTTTATCATCTGGATTGCGGGGGGGGGGGGGGGGCAACTCTATGAGATCGCTCGACTTTGTAACCTTTCTTTAGGCCTAAGAGCTTAGGCAGTGTCGCAGCAGAGAAATCATGGAGGACCTGAATTTGTATAGGTTCTGGGAGGCCTACTATTCTGATATTATTTCGTCTGGACCGATTTTCTAAGTCCTGTAGTTTGCAATACATTTGCTTATTATCATCCAGAAGAAATTGCACTTTGCTTTCTCTCTGCGTCTCTCTATCTTACAGTTTTTGTATACAATCCTCTGCGTGTGCTAATCTGGTGTCATGCTTCTGCAGCTGCCTATGTATGTCTTTCATGGATCTATCCAGGGCGGCCTGTATTGCAGCATGTAATTCAGGTTTCAGGGTTGCTACTACCTCCGCATCTATTTTCTTGTAGTCTACTGCCGATATCAGCTCACCTGCTTCCTGGGGGTTTGTTGCAGTATCCTAGTCTTTGTGTTGTTGGCTGTCTTCCCACCCGGGGGATTGGCTGCCGGCATTTGAGAGCTGCGGAGAGGTGCTGGGCGCCATCTTGTCCTCTTCCCCTTCCTCGCCCTCCTTGCTTCGCTTGCGGCCTGACCGCATAACATACCGGTCCATGTTTAGCGTCGGAATGAGCGCTGGCCTTGCAGAAGGATGTCCGCAGTCTGCACGGATGAGTGGGGGCACTTTATCTGCTGTTGCGGCTGCTAGCAGTCAGCGTGGTCTGCGGAGCTCTTCTCCCCTCCTGCTTACATCCAGGCCCCGGAACCGGAAGTTTCAGTGTCTCTTTAAGGGAGCACTTTTTATGTATTAGTATAGATACACCTTTGTTTTTCCCTTCTTTAGATGATGCGTGGTAGCTTTTAGTGAAATTTCTATCTCTTAGGAATGGAATTTTATTTTCCCTGAAGTGGGTTTCTTGTATGATAGCAATTGAGGTTTTTATGTTTCTGTAGTAGTCTAAATAGTGAGAACCTCTTTTCTGGAGTGTTAAGAGTAAGACCAATTACGTTCCAAGAGGTTACTTTCCATGTCACTGGCTTCCCTGCTGGGCTAGAGTTTCCATGTTGCCTTATCATTTTCCCCTCTAGAAAGTTGGAGATGCTTAAAGGGAACCAAAGACGAAGCACCCTTGTGTATTTTACCATATATATCAGTAAGAACATTAGAGAAAACACTTACCATGCTCTCTGTTTCATCCTCACTGCTAAAAGTGTCTGTTATCAGCTGTGATAAGAAACCCGGACTGAACATTCAGTCTGGCTTTGCAGGGAATAATTATAGCTGAGTCATTATAGCAGAGCCACAAGGGGGCAGGTTTGGGCTTGAAAAGACACCAGAGAAGACAGACTCAGCTATAATCTTTCCATAGCAAAGCTAGACTGAGTGCTCAGTTGAGGATTCTTATCAGAGGTGATAACAGTCAGATTAAACAGAGAACAATGAAACAAACAGCAGATTAGGTGTTTACTGTCATGTTTCCACTGATTTATAAGGTAAAATACAAGAGGGTGCTTCATCTCTGGTTCTCTTTAAGTTTAATAGTGAAACTTAAGGGTAGAGTTTTCTATGGATGATTGTTAATGTGGTCGACTCTTAATGCAGGAGTTCACCGTCACAGAGTGGGTCAAGGTGAGGTAATACCTGTAGCCTCCCTGGCGGTATGGACGAGCTGAGTTCGTCCAGCAAAAACTTGCAAAAAACGTTAATGACGAGCTGAGCTCATCCATGCTGACAGGGAGATTTCCTGTTTCTCTGCCCCGCCGGCTGCATTTTTTTCTCATTAGAGGGATTCCCCAGGATGGCTGGATGCCTGACTGCACGCTGTGGGTAGCGATCTGTGCTACCCACAGCGTGCAGAACAAGCATTCAGCCACCCTAGGGAATCCATAGTCCCCAACAGTCCCGATTTGATCGGGACTGTACCGATTTGGGGGGCCCCTCCCACCATCCCGCGCTGCCCCCCTTCTGTCCCGGCCGCTGGGCAGAGAGAAGGAAAAAAATTGATCGAGGCACCAGCCCCGGGGATCTGCATGCGGGATGGATTACCGCCGCTATTTATTTCTCCCTCCCTCCTTCCTAATGTGTCCCCCAGTGTCCCCGGCTTCCCCCCGCACAGTAATATGGGCAGCGGAGCGGGCAGTGAGTCTTACCACTGCCTCTCCGCTGCGTACCGGGATCTCCTCTGATCTTCTCGCTTCCTGTGACGTCACAGGAAGCGAGAAGATCAGAGGAGATCCCGGTACACAGCGAAGAGGCAGTGGTAAGACTCACTGCCCGCTCCGCTGCCCATATTACTGTGCGGGGGGGAAGGGGACACTGGGGGACACATTAGGAGGGAGGGAGAAGGATAATGATGGCGGCGGCGGCCATACATGCCGCATACCGGGCGGGCTGGTGCCTCGATCGGCTTTTTTCCCCCCTCTCTCTGCCTGGCCACCCCCCTCCTCCTCCTCACCACAACCACCCCGGCACCCTCCCATTTGGGAGTAATTTAATAACAAAATTATTTTTAAAAAAACAAAACTTTTTTTCCCCCTGGGGTGGGCGTGACTAGGGGGTTGGGGGCGTGGCCAGGGGTGTGGCCTAATTGTCCCGTTTTGGGACATTGAAATGTTGGGAGGTATGGGGAATCCCTGGGCAGCCAGCGGGGCAGAGAATGTGCGAGGGTTCCCCCTTGTATGCTGAGGCTGTGCTGGCGGGGGATCCTCCTCTGTGCGGGTGGGGGATCCCCCTTCTAGGGATGCTCGGATGTGCCTCATCCACGAATTCGGAAATCCGCATGGTTGAAAAAAAAAATCCGCATTCGGCCCCGCCGCATGCGGATTTGCGGTCGCGTCCACGCAACCACGCGGATTTTTTCCCGTGAATGGCGTAATCACGCGTGGATTCACGCCCGGAGGCGGATTTTCTTTTAATGTTAATAACAAAGCCCCCATACATGCTACAGTCCCCCAAATAGCATGGATTATCGAGGTGGTAAGGGGCAACATAACTTCAACATAAAAAATTCCCCCAAAAAATTTTTTTCTAGAGAAAATGGATTTTAAAGTGAAATCAACACTTTAAATGGGGCTATTAATTGGTAATAAGTGGTTTTAAAAAGGGATATACGCGTTAAGCAGTCAAAGAGGTGAAGGCGAGTTCCAATGGCACTTGGCGGCGAAGGTACCGCTGGAGGAGGATGAGTGGCTGACGGCAAAAAGGCTCCAGAGAGGTTTTTTTTTTTTTTTTTTTTGCAGCAATTAGCAATGACATCGCAGCAGAGTTGTCAGTGGACACGGGCAGTGTGAACGCAGAGTGCAGTGGTGGTAGCGACTGAGTCAGGAGAAGGACTATGCGGGCGGTCAGTTCAGCAGCACAGAAGGACCACGGCAACATACTGGTGGTAGTAGTAGCAGCACAGCGTCATAGTGCTGGCCAAAAAATTAAATGCACCGGGTGACCCGGGCAGTGTGAACGCAGAGTGTAGTAGCGACTGAGTCAGGAGGACAAAGCGGGCGGTCAGTTCAGCAGCAGCAGCACAGTAGTAGTAGCACAGCGTCATAGTGCTGGCTAAAAAATTAAATGCACCGGGTGACCCGGGCAGTGTGAACGCAGAGTGTAGTAGCGACTGAGTCAGGAGGACAAAGCGGGCGGTCAGTTCAGCAGCAGCAGCACAGTAGTAGTAGCACAGCGTCATAGTGCTGGCCAAAAAATTAAATGCACCGGGTGACCCGGGCAGTGTGAACGCAGAGTGTAGTAGCAACTGAGTCAGGAGGACAAAGCGGGCGGTCAGTTCAGCAGCAGCAGCACAGTAGTAGTAGCACAGCGTCATAGTGCTGGCCAAAAAATTAAATGCACCCGGTGACCCGGGCAGTGTGAACGCAGAGTGTAGTAGCGACTGAGTCAGGAGGACAAAGCGGGCGGTCAGTTCAGCAGCTCAGAAGGAGGACCATGGCAACTTACTGGTAGTAGTACCATAACACCAAAAAATTAACCAAGGTAGGCACTAGGCAGGTAGTAAATGTCTTTATAAAGGCAGGCATAGTTAACAACAGCACATGCAGCAGCCACTTCATGTCCCCCTGTGTCCGACAATAGGGGCCAGGAACTCACCTTCCACCCAAGCCTGGTTGATTTTCAGGAAGGTGAGTTTGTCCACAGAGGCGTGGGAGAGCCGAGAGCGCTTCTCTGTGACCACGCCACCGGCCGCACTAAAGCATCTCTCTGAGAGGACACTGGAAGGAGGGCAGGATAGGAGTTCCAGGGTGTACTGGGAAAGCTCGCTCCAGATGTCCAGTCTCTTGACCCAGTACTCCAAGGGGTCCACGGGGCTGTCGGTGTCATTGAGCCCGCTGGATGACCCCATATAGTCAGACACCATGGTGGTCAGTCGTTGCTTGTGCTGGTTGGTGGTGGATGCTGTGGCGGGCACCTCTGTTCTGGGCTGCTGCACTGCATACAGGCTCTTGCTTAGGCTCTTCAGGTCTCCGGGGCGCCAGTTGCTGCTGCTGCTGCTGGTGGTGGTTGTTGTGCTGCTAGTGGCAATGGCAGGCACCTCTTGCTGGCTTGGCAGAGCAGTTACAGTGGGGGTGGAAGGCTGGGGGAATGCTTCCAGTAGTCTGCGCACAAGGGCCTCCTTCAACTCCCTTGTGCGTTGCTCGGTGGTGGATGGCGTCATTAAGTCTCCCAGCTTCCCCTTCAGACGGGGATCAAGCATCAAGGTAATCCAGATGTCCTCCCTTGAACACATCTGGATCACCCGGGGGTCCCTGCGAAGGCAGCGCAACATGTGCACAGCCATGGGAAACAAGTGGGCCCTGCCAGCAAGATCTTCCTCGTCCTCGCCATTGTCCCATAACGCATGCCTGTCCTCTTCCTGTGCCATGTCGTTATCCTCCTCAAACCGCCATCCACGTACAACGCCTGCTGCACTCTGCTCCTCCTCCTCCTCCTCATTCAGGTTAGGGACCTCCAACTCTTCCACTACCTGCTGTGAGCCCTCCTCTGAGCTGGACTGTGCTGCCATCTGCTCCTGTTCTTCCAACTGCCTCAGGGCTTCATCCCCACGCTCAATTAAATTGTCCATTGCCTGCTCCAGTAGACAAACCAAGGGCACCCACTGGCACACAGAGGCCCGCTCCTCACTGACCATCTTGGTTGCCTCCAGGAAGGGACTCAGCACCAGGCATACTTGCTGCATCAGTGTCCACTGAGTGGCAGTAATCATGGGGACTTGCTGGTTGCTGGGGACACTTGGGTCTAGCATGTAGGCCCTAACAGCCAGCCTGTGCTGACACAGCTGCTCCAACATGGCCAGAGTCGAATTCCAGCGAACTGGCATGTCGATGATCAGCCGGTGTTGTGGCCTTCCATACTGCTGCTGTAAGGTGGACAAGAGTGCAGAGGCAGTGGCTGACAGGCGGAAAAAGCGTACCACCGCCCGGGCATCCTGCAGCAGCTCGCTCATCCCCTGGTAGGTGCGCAAGAAGCGCTGCACCACAAGATTGAGCACGTGGGCCAAGCAGGGGATGTGCTGGAGGTTTCCCTGCTGCACTGCTGCCACCAGGTTGGCCCCGTTATCGGCTGCCACATACCCCACTTCCAGGCCTCTGGGGGTCAGCCACCTCCGCTCCTGCTTCCTGAGGGCGGCCAGGACGTTGGTGGCCGTAAGCCTCTCCTTCCCCAGGGTCACCAATTTTAAAAGGGCTTGGCAGTGCCGAGGCTTGGCGCTGCTGCTGCCGAGGCGGGCTTGCTTTCCGGGTGCTGAGGGAGTGTCGTGACAGGACCCTTCTGCATCCCCCCTGATCCCGCGTGGTGGCACCACTAGCTGGGCTGATGCGCTCTTGTCCTCCCTCCCTTCCATCAGTGTCACCCAGTGGGCTGTAAAGGACAGGTAGCGACCTGTCCCAAATCTGCTACTCCACGAGTCCATGGTCACGTGGACCCGCTTGCCCACAGAGTAGTCCAGGGAACGGGCCACGTTTTCCACCGCAAACTTGTGGAGTGCTGGGATCGCGCTCCTGCTGAAATAGTGGCGACTGGGGACTTGCCACTCGGGGATGCCAAATTGGAGCAGCGTCCGCATGGCGCTCCCCTCCTGCACCAGGGAGTAGGGAAGCAGCTGTGATGCCATGGCCCGGGCCAGCAAGCCATTTAGTTTGCGGATCCGCCTGTGGCTTGGAGGCAGAGGCTTGGTCAGACCCTGAAAGGTGTCGCTCAGCAGGGTCTGACGACGCTGGGATGCAGGGGAGACAGAGGAGAGAGACGAACACTGGCTGCCAGCCTCAATGTCTGTGTCCTGAGCAGCCAAGGTGGAAGAGCGCTTGCGTGCTACTACTGCTGCTGCTGTGGGGGATTCACGACCCTGAGGGAGGGAGGATGCTGCTGCGCTGGTGGGCCTTCTGCTCTCAGGAACCCCTGCCAGCAGTGCCTGCTTCCTCTTAAAGTCCGCATACTCGCGGCAGTGGGGGCTTCTCAGGTGGCCCTGGAGGGATGAGGTACCCATCTTGCTCAGACTTTTCCCACGGCTCAATCTTTTGCTGCATAACCTGCACACCGCATACCTTTTGTCATCAGTACATTCCTCAAAGCAATCCCACACTGGTGACTTTAATTTACTGCGGCCCCCACTAGCAGAGGGTGCAGAGGAGCAATGTGTGGTAGTAGTTGCCGGGGGTTGCATGATGGTGGTGCCGGCTGAAGCAGTGTCCTGTCTACTTCCTCCACGCCCACTGCTGCCGATGCCCCTGCCCCTGCCTGACATATGGCGATATCCTTGCCTAGGCCGAGGTGACTCGTCATCCTGCTCTGACCATTCTTCCACGGACTCAGCAGGCTGCACATAGTTAGGGTCCACAACGTCGTCATCATCAGCAGCATCATCATAATCCAGCTCTTCCTCTGACTCCCCCGCCTCCTCTTCTGTCCCTACATCCCCAGACACAGACCCCTCTTCTTCATCACCAGAACTCAACAACGCTTGTGATTGTGGCCCGATCTCAATCTCTGCCACATCAGTCCCCAGTAAGTCCTGAGCTTCTTGCATCAGCAGGTTCCCAGATGCCGGACTGAGGGACAGAACGCTGTCATCCTGGGAGGGCTGCTGACCAGTGGGTGCTGGGGTGGATGTCACAACAAGCGTGGGATGTTGGCTGCTGCTGCTACTGCTTGGAGTGGTGCTCACAGTAGAGGTCTGGGAGGAAGTCATGATGTCCATGAGTACGTCAGGTTCCATTTGCTCAACCACCACACGGGGGACCAGAAACTTTAAAATATTTGGACAATGGCGTCCGCCGACTCGGCCCAGGCTTTGCTGCCCCCCTTTCTGCTGCATCACGACCACGTACAGCTGGGCGTCCTCTCCCTGGACGTGGAGCAGTCCCAGAAGTGGCTGAGGCAATTGAACTCCCTTTCCTCTCACCCCGCGAAACCCTGCCAGACATGTTGCTAGTAATGAATCACTGGGTGCAGTGGGCACAGTACAAGGTCACTGAAGGATGCAGTGGGCACAGTACAAGGTCACTGAAGGATGCAGTGGGCACAGCAGTGGGCACTGGATATACAACTAGGTCACTGAAGGATGCAGTGGCCACAGTACAAAGTCACTGAAGGATGCAGTGAGCACAGCAGTGGGCACTGGATATACAACTAGGTCACTGAAGGATGCAGTGGCCACAGTACAAGGTCACTGAAGGATGCAGTGGGCACTGGATATACAACTAGGTCACTGAAGGATGCAGTGGGCACAGTACAAGGTCACTGAAGGATGCAGTGGGCACAGTACAAGGTCACTGAAGGATGCAGTGGGCACAGCAGTGGCCACTGGATATACAACTAGGTCACTGAAGGATGCAGTGGCCACAGTACAAGGTCACTGAAGGATGCAGTGGGCACAGCAGTGGGCACTGGATATACAACTAGGTCACTGAAGGATGCAGTGGCCACAGTACAAGGTCACTGAAGGATGCACTGGGCACAGCAGTGGGCACTGGATATACAACTAGGTCACTGAAGGATGCAGTGGGCACAGTACAAGGTCACTGAAGGATGCAGTGGGCACAGTACAAGGTCACTGAAGGATGCAGTGGGCACAGTACAAGGTCACTGAAGGATGCAGTGGGCACAGCAGTGGGCACTGGATATACAACTAGGTCACTGAAGGATGCAGTGGCCACAGTACAAGGTCACTGAAGGATGCAGTGGGCACAGCAGTGGGCACCGGATATACAACTAGGTCACTGAAGGATGCAGTGGCCACAGTACAAGGTCACTGAAGGATGCACTGGGCACAGCAGTGGGCACTGGATATACAACTAGGTCACTGAAGGATGCAGTGGGCACAGTACAAGGTCACTGAAGGATGCAGTGGGCACAGTACAAGGTCAATGAATGATGCAGTGGGCACAGCAGTGGCCACTGGATATACAACTAGGTCACTGAAGGATGCAGTGGCCACAGTACAAGGTCACTGAAGGATGCAGTGGGCACAGCAGTGGCCACTGGATATACAACTAGGTCACTGAAGGATGCAGTGGCCACAGTACAAGGTCACTGAAGGATGCAGTGGGCACAGCAGTGGGCACTGGATATACAACTAGGTCACTGAAGGATGCAGTGGGCACAGTACAAGGTCACTGAAGGATGCAGTGGGCACAGTACAAGGTCACTGAAGGATGCAGTGGGCACAGCAGTGGCCACTGGATATACAACTAGGTCACTGAAGGATGCAGTGGCCACAGTACAAGGTAACTGAAGGATGCAGTGGGCACAGTACAAGGTCACTGAAGGATGCAGTGGGCACAGCAGTGGCCACTGGATATACAACTAGGTCACTGAAGGATGCAGTGGCCACAGTACAAGGTCACTGAAGGATGCAGTGGGCACTGGATATACAACTAGGTCACTGAAGGATGCAGTGGCCACAGTACAAGGTCACTGAAGGATGCACTGGGCACAGCAGTGGGCACTGGATATACAACTAGGTCACTGAAGGATGCAGTGGGCACAGTACAAGGTCACTGAAGGATGCAGTGGGCACAGCAGTAGCCACTGGATATACAACTAGGTCACTGAAGGATGCAGTGGCCACAGTACAAGGTCACTGAAGGATGCAGTGGGCACAGCAGTGGGCACTGGATATACAACTAGGTCACTGAAGGATGCAATGGGCACACAAGGATGTCACACTGTGTAATGAGATGCTCATATGCCAGCAAGCGAGCGAGCAGTGGGCACTGGGCACGGCACAAGGTCACTGACAGAATGAATGAACAGCGCTGGCAGAGAGTGGCGGCGCCGGCGGTGTGACTGGCTGCCTGCAAATAGTACAAGTGTATAACTGTCACTGGAATATACAAGTGAACACTGCAGCTGCACTAACCTGCCTGCCTGCACTCTACACACAGATAATCCCCACTCCCACTACACTGCAGCACTGAACCTGCCTGCACAGCACTACGCACAGTTAAATAATCACTAGACTCCCACACTCCCACTACACTACACTGACTACAACTAACTACAGCAATCACTCACTGACTAGCTAACTGTGTACAGTATAAGAGCAGTGTTGGCAAAAAAAACGCTTTGTTTTTAACACAATAAATGCACTTGCTCAAACAACAATGGCCTGGAGATAATCCTCTCAGCACCACAGTCTAGCAAGGACAGAGCTTTTCCATCATGGCCGCCGCTTTATATTCAGGAGGGGAGGGCATAGCTCCCCTCCTGTGATTGGTTGCTAGGGCCTGGCTGGGGCACTCTGATTGGCCTGCAATGTGTCACTTCCGCATAGTTTGACGCATTCCCACAAACCACGACTTCAGCACCGGGTTTCACGAGCGTGAATGCGGATTTCTGTCCGCATTCACGCGAAGCCGAAGCAGATTTTCGTGGTTGAAAATTCACGGATTTTCGTGTCCGAGGCGGAATGCGTCAAAATGGTCGTGAATCCACGACCTGGCGGTGAGCACCACTGCCCCCTTCTATTGTGGCTGTGTGGGCAGGGGATCCCCCTTCCATTGTGGCTGTGCGGGCGGGGGATCCCCCTCTGTGTGGGTGGGGGGATCCCCCTTCTATTGTGGCTGTGCGGGTGGCCCATCCCCCTCCCTCCCGATTCCCCCCCCCCCCCGTCTAAGCCCGTTGAGTAAATAGATGTACTCACCTGAAGGCTTTCTCAAGCGACGGCAGCAGCACTTCCTCCTCCATCTCCGAAGTCTCGTTCTCTGTACAGTTACATTACGAGACTTGGTGATGTCACCAAGTCTCATAATGTAACTGTACAGAGAAAGAGACTTTGGAGATGGAGGTGGAAGTGCTGCTGCCGACGCTGGAAAAGCCCTCGGGTGAGTACATCTCTTTACTCAGTGGGCTAAGATGGGGAGGGGGGGGAGATTGGGAGGGAGGGGGAGGAGGGGGGAGGAGGGGCCACCTGCACAGCCACAATAGAAGGGGGATTCCCCCACCCACACAGAGGGGATCCCCTGCCCGCACAGCCACAATAGAAGGGGGATCCCCCCACCCGCACAGAGGGGGATCCCCTGCCCGCCAACACAGCCTCCGCATACAAGGGGGAACCCCCGCACATTCTCTACCCTGCTGGCTGCCTAGGGATTCCCTAGGGTGGCTGGATGCTTGTTCTGCACGCTGTGGGTAGCACAGATCGCTACTCACAGCGTGCTAGGAGGAGGGGGGGAGAGGATCGGGAGGGGGGGGGGGACATCTGGCTACCTATAAATCTGGCTAAACACCTGGCTCACTATATACCTGGCTAAACACCTGGCTCACTATATAACTGGCTAAACACCTGGCTCACTATATATCTGGCTGCACATCTGGCTAACTATACCTGGCTGCACATCTGGCTAACTATACATCTGGCTAACTATACCTGGCTGCACATCTGGCTAACTATACCTGGCTGCACATCTGGCTAACTATACCTGGCTGCACATCTGGCTAACTATACATCTGGGTCTTATACGCACCATTGGCGTGCTGATCCCTCGTCGCGTACCTCTGATAGCTTCCCCAGTGTCTTCTTCCATGTCCCTTGGTGGATTTTGCTTCTCCCTCGGCGATCACATGTCCACCGTTGATCGGCGTTGATGACACCAGGGTTACACAGCGTCATCAACATCTTACAGAAAACACTTTTTTTCTTAATTGAATGAAATACAATAACCTGTATTGAATTCAATATCGAAAAAAAAATGATTGCAAAAAAAAAATTGGTTGAAAATTGAAACACTTTTTGAACGGAAATCCTGGGGAAATTGAATGCCAGGGTGGTTAAGGTGGATATAGAGTGTATAACACCTACCCCCAAGTACCAACCCAAAATCAAATAGGGGGTGTTTTCAGAGAACTTTGAAACAAAGATCTCTGATGTGGGGTAGTGGTTATAGGATTTGGCAATACAAAAACTTTTATGTTATGAACCGAGTCGGAGACAAATGGGCCCTAATTGAAGTGTAAGTAGTGGGACCTGCTATGGTTTAGATGATTACATGTCACATTGGCGTGCAGAGTACTCTAGAACAATAATGTGTGATAATGTGTGCTAATAGGTCGTCGGGACAGGGACAAGAAGAGCCATGGAAGCATGGGATGTCTGGTTTATGTGCTGATGGGGCCCCTTTGACTCTGAATGGGGGGCCCCAAGCGACTGCTTTTGTTGCCTGGTCGGTAATCCGGCCCTGAGTGTAAGTAGTGGGACCTGTTATGGTTTAGATGATTATATGTCACATTGGCGTGCAGAGTACTCTAGAACAATAATGTGTGATAATGTGTGCTAATAGGTCATCGGGACAGGGACAAGAAGAGCCATGGAGGCATGGGATGTCTGTACTTTACACCCCATGTCTCCATATAATAGAGGTTGTCCATATCTCTCTCCCGATTCACAATATCCCGAAGAGTAAGACACCGACATTTCTTGTGGAGTGATTGTGAAGATGGGTATTACATCTGCTCTAGTGACTTGACCTAATAGGGTTTAAGTCCTGAAGTCAGGTTGTGTGAGAATGGTATATATATATATATATATATATATATATATATATATATATATATATATATATATATATATATATATATATATATATATATATATATATATATATATATATATATATAGTGGGTTTTCCACATTTTGTCACATTACTGCCACAAACATGCATCCATTTTATTGGGATTCCACATGAAAGACCAATACAAAGTGGTGTACATGTGAAAAGTGGATTGAAAATTATACATCATTCCAAACATTTTTTACAAATAAATAACTGCAAAGTGGGGTGTGCGTAATTATTCTGCTCCCTGAGTCAATACTTTGTAGAACCACCTTTTGCTGCAATTACAGCTGCCAGTCTTTTAGGGTATGTCTCTACCAGCTTTGCACATCTAGAGACTGAAATCCTTGCCCATTCTTCCTTGCAACACAGCTCCAGCTCAGTCAGATTAGATGGACAGCGTTTGTGAACAGCAGTTTTCAGATCCTGCCACAGATTCTCGATTGGATTTAGATCTGGACTTTGACTGGGCCATTCTAACACATAGATATGTTTTGTTTTAAACCATTCCATTGTTGCCCTGTCTTTATGTTTATGGTCATTGTCCTGCTGGAAGGTGAACCTCCGCCCCAGTCTCAAGTCTCCAAGAGGTTTTCTTCCAAGTTTGCCCTGTATTTGGCTCCATCCATTTTCCCATCAACTCTGACCAGCTTCCCTGTCCCTGCTGAAGAGATGCACCCCCCGAGCATGATGTTGCCCCCACCATATTTGACAGTGGGGATGGTGTGTTCAGAGTGATGTGCAGTGTTAGTTTTCTGCCACACATAGCGTTTTGCATTTTGGCCCAAAAGTTC